>NC_140239.1:2605917-2616482 GCF_949987555.1 Borostomias antarcticus | reverse complement strand
CCTTGAGGATGTCTGCTGCCTCTGAGTCCAACTGCAACACACACACACACGCCCGCGCACGCACGCACACACACACACGCACGCACGCACGCCACACACACACACACACACACACACACACACACACACACACACACACACACACTCACACACACACACACACACACGCACAACACACGCACACGCACACGCACACACACACACACACAGAGGGGGGGAGGACAGAGAAACAGTTCACCACATGCTTATCTTTTACGGCTCTGCGTGCTACTAACCCTGATCTGCCTCCCCTCTCCCTAGTGCCTCTCTCTCTCTCTCCCTCCTATCTTCTAACCAGGTCCTGTAGATGCCCCTCCGTCACCTGCAGACCACCCTGAGTCCGAGAGATACCCCCGTGTCTGCTGTGGATGTCCAGTACAGCCACTAACCCTGTCCTCCTCCCTAGTGTCTCTCCTCTTATACTCTAAACAGGTCCTGTGGACTCCCCCTGGGTCCTGCAGGCCACCCTGTAGCAGGTCCCAGAGAACCCCCCCCCCCCCCCCCCCCCCCAACCCATCCAAATGCCCCCCCCCCAGCCAGCTTCTTCCCACTCTGTGTCGTCAGCTGTCCAAATTCAGCCAACCCCACCCCTTTTTTCTCTCAGTTCTCTGCCTTCTGTCTCCCCACCTCTTTGCGGCTATGAGCCTGTTCTGCTAAGTGCTTACTGTGCTTTGTTATATGATTCCACTTAAATATCATATTAGAGACTACAGTGATAGCTAACACATAATGGCCTTCTAATGTATGTAGGCAACATCTCTGTAATATTTGTGCAATCTACCGTTAGTCATGTCTCTCTTATGAAGTATCTAGCCCATGTTTATTGCTCTGTAAATGTTTTTAGCCAATAGACAAACATTTTCCAGGAGCTTGCTCGATCGCCTTGTTGAGAGAGGTCAGGGAAACATTTTTACAGCTCACTTTTCTGGCCCCGGGTGAAACTGTTTTTTTGCTTCCCTCTGGAATATGTAGGGGTGGGACCTATGCCCACCCTCCCATTGCTCTCTGTAAAGCACATTGTGTTGCCTCTGTGTATGAATGCGCTATACAAATAAAGTTTGATTTGATTTGATTAGGGGTGGCTGATTAGGGGTGGCTGTAGCTCAGTTGGTAGAGCGGGTCGTTCAATGATCGAAAGGTCAGCGGTTCGAATCCCAGCTCCGACTGTCCACATGTCGAAGTGTCCTTGAGCAAGACACCTAACCCCCCAAATTGCTCCCAGTAAGCAGGTTAGCACCTTGCATGGCAGCTACCGCCGTGAGTGTGTGGGTGAATGAGAGCTGTTGTAAAGCGCTTTGAGTGCCGCTAAGGTGGAAAAGCGCTATATAAGTGCAGTCCATTTACCATTAGTTAACACTTCTCATCTTTAGCCTGAAAGGTGTACAGCTCCAATCCCCTGCCATCTCTAACAGCTGTACCAGTCGTTTACTATTACCGAACCCAGTCAACTCAGCAACACAGCTCGGGTCCAACTTCTCAAGTATGGAAACGTGTCTTACGCATGACTTTCCAACACTCTAATCAATTCCAATGAGACCTCTCTCTTTACACACTTCAGCAATCATTTCTCACAGTCAGTTTCACTGCGGATGAAAATTAGGCCTGGTGGCAATTTCCAGAAAGGTCCCTGCTAAATAAGTAAACCGATGAAATAAATGGAGGTTTATTCAGCACACTGATTGCCTCTGGAATGTGAGTGGGTGGAAATAGCCCAGGAAGGAAGACTAATTGGTCGCTGCAGGTCTTGAGTCATGTTTAAAAATAAACTCTCTGGAGTCTGTTGAAGAGGGTTTGGCCATTATCATCAAAGCACAGTGATCGCCCCCTGCTGGTGGGATGATGATATAGACGTGTTTACTTGTGGGGGGTCGGAGGTATTACAGGGGTACTTGGAGTGTGTGGAGGGCGCAAGACACAGTTGTACTTTCTAAATGAATTGGGTCTCTTGATGTAACCATTTCTTTTGGTGGTCAGATATCTATTTTTTAGCCCAGTATGCGTCATACTATCTAGAGCTATACTATACTATAGAGTCATACTATCTAGAGCTATACTATACAGTCATACTATCTAGAGCTATACTATACTATAGAGTCATACTATCTAGGGGTTTCAACTGTTTTGGTCCAGGGACCACCATCCTGATTAAGGAGTAGGGGTGTAACAATATATCGTGCCACAATATATCGCGATACAAAAACGTCACAATACGTATCGTCAAGTTGAAAACAATATGGTGATATGTTTATTGTATATCAGTGAACGCTGGCTACACAACGCTGGTAACAAACACGTCTTTTGTCTCTAGGCCTCTCCATGATATTACGTCAGCTTCACACCTGCCCTTAGTGTATCGTATCATATCGTTATCGTCAACGCAATATCGTGTATCGTATCGTATCGTGAAATTAGTGTATCGTTACTGCGGACCACTGTTTTGGGGGCTGATTAGGGTTGCCAACATTCTCACTCCCAAATGAGGGACACTTTTTTTGCCAGGCCCACAAGAAATCGTAAATGGGAATGAAAAATAATTAATAAATTAATAAATTAATTAAAAATTATAAGAAAATAAAAAATTGTCACGGACCACATGCAATGCCTTCGTGGACCACCAGGGGGCCGTGGACCATCGGTTGAAAACCCCTGATCTGGAGGAATCTATAGCTGTGTTCGTAATCGCTCCCTCGTTCCCTCACTCCCTATTCCCTATATAGGGTTCACCATGTAGTGAACTACCTAGGGAACGGAGAACATGTAGGGTACATGCACTGTTCCCTGAAAATCAAGGTGAATTGTGGGTAATAAATAGTGGACTATATAGGGAACGAAAATTCTGTGGAGAATTCGGACACTACAAACAAAATGGCTGACGCCCTATATAGTGCACTATATAGTGAATAGGGAGCGATTCCGAACACAGCTTAAATGTCTGGTACTGGCTAGCTCTAGGTAAATAGGTCTGGTACTGGCTAGCTCTAGGTAAATAGGTCTGGTACTGGCTAGCTCTAGGTAAATAGGTCCAGTACTGGCTAGCTCTAGGTAAATAGGTCCGGTACTGGCTAGCTCTAGGTAAATAGGTCCAGTACTGGCTAGCTCTAGGTAAATAGGTCCAGTACTGGCTAGCTCTAGGTAAATAGGTCTGGTACTGGCTAGCTCTAGGTAAATAGGTCCGGTACTGGCTAGCTCTAGGTAAATAGGTCCGGTACTGGCTAGCTCTAGGTAAATAGGTCCGGTACTGGCTAGCTCTAGGTAAATAGGTCCGGTACTGGCTAGCTCTAGGTAAATACCATACTGTAGATCCATAGCACAAGCTATGGATGTAATGTACTGCATATAAATTTACAAATTAGACCAAAGAGAGGGTTATTACTGGGCCTCTTTCTCCAATACTTTAGACACTCTATGTACTGAAATGTGTCTTATTATAGGATCCTATAGATAGATAAACAGAACTAAGGCAGATCTAGGAGTTGATTCAACAACACTCACTTCTGGATTTGAGAATCAGTGAAGCAACCAGCACAGGTGGAGTGCTGTTACAGGTGGTGTAAAACACACACACACACACACACACACACACACACACACACACACACACACACACACACACACACACACACACACACACACACACACACACACACACACACAGATGGGATTCTGTGCCCTGAGAGCCCTCTGGTAAATATAATCATCTCCCCACAGTCGGACCTGGGGTCTCACGCCGTCTCCCTACCTTGGTGCCGGCTGTGGCTTCCATCTTTCCAGGACAAAATGGAGGGAAAAGAAATGACAAAGCAGAAAATAAAGATAATAAAAAAACTTGTGTGGGCAGGTTGGAGGAAACCAGCTGTTCACTGTATTCTTTGTGAGTTTCGAGCCAAAACATAACTGTTCTTCTAAAGGGGCTGATGTGCAAAATGTATGTTGACTAGATTTGGGTACTGTACTCGTCATGTAGTTTAATGCAACCACTTAGAATAGATTTACTTAACTTATTGTATTATAATACAATAAAATAGATATTGGACTTCTCAGTTGGGGGGGGGGGGGGGGGGGGGGCAGCCAAACAGACCTTGTTCTCTTCATCCTTTGACTAGTGAGTGGTCAGGAGAAAAGGGGAACATAAAGCAATTATCATGCAAACATCAAACAAATGAATTATGAATTATGAATTATGAGAGCTCCGAGTTAAGACTTATTATTACTAATTAGGACTCTTAACACACCAGTACAGTAACGGAAGGGTTAATAAAATCAGAATAAACTGTTTCTGTGAGAACATAAGACCTGGACCAATTGCATTGTTCAATTACTTGAAAGTAGAAGTAATTGAGGTGCTTTTTATTTGTCTCAGTTGGCTTATTGGTTTCATTGCACTGGGTAAGTTAAATCAAGCACCCTAAGTATTAGGCTAGTATTTGTAAATAGTATTTGACCTTGGTCTGGAGGACGCACACAGACCATATCTTTCAAACTGGAAAATGCCCCATTTCAACTCAATCCCACCCCCACCCTCTCACACACACACACACACACACACACACACACACACACACACACACACACACACACACACAGGCAGACTCTCTCTCTCACTCATACACACACACACACACACACGAAGACTCTCTCTCTCTCTCTCTCTCTCTCTCTCACTCACACACACACACACACACACACACACACACACACACACACACACACACACACACAGGCAGGCAGACTCTCTCTCACTCATACACACACACACCCCTCCCCAGTCGCTGTACAGTAGTTCACACACAGCTGGACTAGTGGAGCTTCAGCCACCCACCTGTTTACTTTTAGTATCATCCTTCAGACAGAGCAGAGAGAAGCAGTTTGAATGTTGAAAATGAGAAGCTACTGTACACACACACACACACACACACACACACACACACACACACACACACACACACACACACACCTGTGCTGGTCCAGGGCTATTCTAATGGAGGTATACTGTAAGTGTTATTATGCAGGGAGGTCAGCTAACATCGTCTGGACACAACACACTACTGTCTATGGGTTGCATTATATCAGCTATGAAAATATAAAGAAAACATATAGCTTTGAATGTGTGTGTGTGTGTGTGTGTGTGTGTGTGTGTGTGTGTGTGTGTGTGTGTGTGTGTGTGTGTGTGGCAGGAGAGGCTATATAGATGGGATCAGAGGAACCAACCTGTTTCTCTTTGTCTTTCTTTTCCGCCTGCAGAGACCGATGTAAAAACATACAACTCATGAGTAGTCGTTCACACACACGCACACGCTACACACGCACACACACACACACTTACAATCCATCCGGCTCTAACTATTCAGAAAACTAATTTCTACGGTTTTCACTCTGACCCATGAGGGCAAAAGAAAGACCCACCTTGTCCTCCTTTGAGCCCGACTGGAGAGACACCACAGAGAAAGAGCATGTGTGAAGATGAGGACATTAAGAACTAATCCTTTTGTCAACAATACTAAAATAAATGTCATTGCCAACGCTCAGTTTTGGTCTGAAAACCCACCTTCTCTTTGTCATGCTTCTTGAGGGATGGAACAGAGAGAGAAATGAGTGAAGTAATAAAAAAATAGTTTACAAAATAAAAATGGATATTAAACTGAGACAGATGGAGATGCATGAGTATTGAGCGTAAGCTTTAAATAAAAATGGCCGTAATATACGCACACACACACGCGCACACGCACACACGCACACGCACACACACACACACACGCACAGGAGAAATAGAAACATATTCAGTCTGTTCCCTCAGACCGAACAGCAGCGATGGACAGAATTAGTGGAGGAGTGAAAAATATGTTTTCAGTTGATGAGAATCTGTACCCAGCCTTTTCTAGACACGGGGGGTTGTCTACATGGCAAACCACTATGAGAAGCAGTTCTCTCTGCTTCACGCCAAACCAACCTTTTTCTCTTTCTCCTTGTTGTCCATCTGAAGGGAGGGGAGGAGGAGTGAGAAGGAGATTGAAAGTAATCAGACACTAGGACCCTGATCTGTGGTGCGGACATGCATCTCTTCTAAGCCCGTTCTGGGTCTCGGAGCAAAAGCAACCGTTACTCAACGCTCTGGGGCACGTGCAGTGTTGGTAGATGACATATCCATTTCACCGGCAGATGAATCTCTGAACGGCATAGGTCAGGATCCACCCCTGGGTCAGGATCTACCCCTGGGTCAGGATCTACCCCTGGGTCAGGATCCACCCCTGGGTCAGGATCTACCCCTGGGTCAGGATCCACCCCTGGGTCAGGATCTACCCCTGGGTCAGGATCTACCCCTGGGTCAGGATCTACCCCTGGGTCAGGATCTACCCCTGGGTCAGGATCCACCCCTGGGTCAGGATCTACCCCTGGGTCAGGATCCACCCCTGGGTCAGGATCTACCCCTGGGTCAGGATCTACCCCTGGGTCAGGATCTACCCCTGGGTCAGGATCTACCCCTGGGTCAGGATCCACCCCTGGGTCAGGATCTACCCCTGGGTCAGGATCCACCCCTGGGTCAGGATCTACCCCTGGGTCAGGATCCACCCCTGGGTCAGGATCTACCCCTGGGTCAGGATCTACCCCTGGGTCAGGATCCACCCCTGGGTCAGGATCTACCCCTGGGTCAGGATCTACCCCTGGGTCAGGATCTACCCCTGGGTCAGGATCCACCCCTGGGTCAGGATCTACCCCTGGGTCAGGATCTACCCCTGGGTCAGGATCTACCCCTGGGTCAGGATCCACCCCTGGCTCTCTCTGAGGCGTAAACACAGCCTCTGAAATGGAGGATGTCGGCTTCCAGAACTTAATCAGTCTGGCGTTCGCGATCAACTTCCAGTTGATTTGATTACGTAGAGTTCACACACTCACCTCAACCTTCACGTGCACACAAGACACGTGTGTGAGTCCTGGCTGGCACACACACACACGCGCACACACACACACACCATCCCGCACAATGCAGACACACACACACTCTCTCTCCTCTTATCTATATAGTTCACATAAACACACAGTACATGGCCAACAGAACCAAACAACAACAGACAAGAGAGACACGTTTGGGCCTCAGGCAATGCTGCTATGGCGCTTTCATTGTTTTGAACTTTATAGAGCCGTTAAGGTAACAGCGTTATCTTTCATTATCCCTTAAATCTTTCTTTAACAGGGCTGCTAAAATGCTAATAGCTACGATTAGCTAACACTGTCTGCCCTTCCCCGAGTTAAAGGTCCCCTATTATGAAAAACTCACAGTGCTTGTGCAAGTACAAGTCTAGATGGGCCTACTGTATATTAACACTAAACTGCTCTCACTCCTACAGTTTTAATACACATATCGTGCTGATTCATACAATGTAAGTTTCTAAGCTGTGTGACTTATAGTTTTCGAGGTATGACCATTTGTTAGACAACCACGCTCCCCATTCAAACAATTTTTAGGGGGCCAAACAAGAAGTGCGAGGCACCCTGTTGTAATTGGTAGTTTTATTATTATTAAGGGCCAAGCACCGAAGGTGAGAAGGCACCCTATTCTAATTGGTGTCATTATTAGGGGCCAAGCACCAAAGATGTGCTGGAACGTTCCCTCCTGTGAAGCCATGAAAAACATGATCTCTTTTGTATTTTGTTCGTATTTCTTCGCTCTCAAATTCAATTACCCGTCGTCCTGTTGGTTTACTAAGAGCTCATGACAGACGGAGGGTTCACAGCCATTGATGTAAATCTCACAAGTGCTCTGAGGAGTTCTGTATTTGGAGATTTCACTGCTCCCGCTAACAACTACCACAGAACAACTCGCTGTCCAGAACAGTGTAAACAGAGACCCCCTTCCCATAATCCCCCTTACCTCTGAGCCCACAGAGTCCGAGCAGACAGACTGAGGTGGAGATGGAGAGAACGAAAAAGAAAGTGAAAAGGAATAACAAACAACATGTAAAAGTTAAAATGGATGCTTTTGCAAACCTCTTCCTGCTCACCTTGAATTCAGATCTAAGAAATTATTAAATTATAATAAACTATTCAACTGTTAAATTCTACTAATAATAAAAAAGTATTTTTCTTCAGCAAAGGAGTGTAAATGATAATAAAATGTGTTTTTCTTTAGCAAAGGCAGAGAAATTCAACTGGAAATTTTAAGCAAGATCAAATGTTAAAGCATTGCACCTGCCAAGTCTATATGGCATAATTAGGAGCATCATTGCAGCTAGGTTGAAAGGGGAACTGGAAGTGGTACGTTTACAGACTAAAGTTAACCCTTAATACCAGTCTGTCTGTTGTTGTGATGATGATACCCACCATGTCATCCTCCCCCTCACTGTCTGTGACGGCCTAGAGAGGAAAAACACTACTGTGAACCTCACGTACACACAACTAACATTCAACATACTGTAGAACATACACACACACACACACACACACACGCTCGCTCGCACGCACACGCACGCTCGCTCGCTCGCACGCACGCACACACACACACACACACACGCACACGCACACAAACACACACGCTTGCACAGACACACACACACACACACACACACACGCACACGCACACACATGCTCGCACGCACATACTGTATGTACACACACACACACACACACACACACACAGTGAAACTACATTAACTGAGTGGTGCTTCCAATCACTACTAGAAAGCCTTGGACACAAACCGTAATCATAAGTCAAAGTTCTGTCCAAGATAAGTTAATGATCCTTATCTGTTCATACAAGTGTACCTCAGTAACAGGATTAAAAACATAATGAACTTACTATACTACTGGTGCCATATTAATCACAGACATAAGATCACCTGGACAACCCACCTCCTCATCAAACTCCTCACCCACCTCCTCATCAAACTCCTCACCCACCTCGTCATCAAACTCCTCACCCACCTCCTCATCAAACTCCTCACCCACCTCCTCATCAAACTCCTCACCCACCTCCTCCTCAAACTCCTCACCCACCTCCTCATCAAACTCCTCACCCACCTCCTCCTCAAACACCTCACCCACCTCCTCATCAAACTCCTCCCACACCTCCTCAAACTCCTCACCCACCTCCTCCTCAAACTCCTCACCCACCTCCTCATCAAACTCCTCACCCACCTCCTCATCAAACTCCTCACCCACCTCCTCCTCAAACTCCTCACCCACCTCCTCATCAAACTCCTCACCCACCTCCTCCTCAAACTCCTCACCCACCTCCTCCTCAAACTCCTCACCCACCTCCTCCTCAAACTCCTCACCCACCTCCTCATCAAACTCCTCATCAAACTCCTCACCCACCTCCTCCTCAAACTCCTCACCCACCTCCTCATCAAACTCCTCATCAAACTCCTCACCCACCTCCTCATCAAACTCCTCACCCACCTCCTCATCAAACTCCTCACCCACCTCCTCCTCAAACTCCTCACCCACCTCCTCATCAAACTCCTCACCCACCTCCTCATCAAACTCCTCACCCACCTCCTCATCAAACTCCTCATCAAACTCCTCACCCACCTCCTCATCAAACTCCTCACCCACCTCCTCATCAAACTCCTCACCCACCTCCTCCTCAAACTCCTCACCCACCTCCTCATCAAACTCCTCACCCACCTCCTCCTCAAACTCCTCACCCACCTCCTCAAACTCCTCATCAAACTCCTCACCCACCTCCTCCTCAAACTCCTCACCCACCTCCTCCTCAAACTCCTCACCCATCTCCTCCTCAAACTCCTCACCCACCTCCTCATCAAACTCCTCACCCACCTCCTCATCAAACTCCTCACCCACCTCCTCATCAAACTCCTCACCCACCTCCTCATCAAACTCCTCCGGCTCCTCCTCGTTCTCAAGCTTGGGAGGGAAACAGTGGAGAACAGGAAGTAGGGAACAGGACGTAGAGAGCAGCAGTGTCACACACATGACATGACTCACACGGCACCGTCATCATACAGTTGGACATACTAAAGTGCACAGTCAGAATTCCACAGATGTACGCGACCCTACGCTCATTCACCCACTCTCACGCGTGATTGGCTGGGGAAAGGCACGCCGTCGCTGCTTCATTCAATGACTCCGCCCCTTCGCCGCACGCACCTCCACCTCCATGCGTACTTTGCGCGAGCAAATTCACAAAATCACACGTGTTCGACTGTCGCCGATAGCCTCTGACGAAAGCCTTTGACGGTTTGCGTGATCAAATTAGAGCCCGTAGACCGACGGTCAGGGAACCACAGTAGAAATGCTACAGGAGGACGTCCAACATGAGGGACACAGTAGAATGCTACAGGAGGACGTCCAACATGAGGGACACAGTAGAATGCTACAGGAGGACGTCCAACATGAGGGAACTGGGGGGGTATACATGCCCCTAAATACCACAAGGAAAGAGATACAGTAGAACTGCTTACAGTACAACACAACACAACACCTCAAAACACAAGACTTTGGAACAGCCTTAGCAAAGGCTGCAGCAAGCATGAAGGTCAGTAAGTAAGTAAGTAAGCAAGTAAGGAAGT
>NC_140239.1:2593417-2598417 GCF_949987555.1 Borostomias antarcticus | reverse complement strand
ATGAGAAGGAGCAACATTAGCTACTACTGTACGTATATCATGGGGATGACACGCAGCTCTACGTTTCTGTGACAGCCCTCGGTTACAGCTCGACTGTCCCCTTGAGAGAATGTTTTGCTGACATAAATGTGTGGATGTCTCAGAACGTCCTCCAGTTGAACCAGGACAAAACTGAACTATTGATCATTGGCTGAAATGAGGATGTGGATGAAAGAGAGAGACTATCGGTGTACTTAAAAACACTGTCACTGAATCCGAAATGCCAGACAAGAAATTTAGGTGTCGTGTTGGACTCTGATCTTAGCTTTGAGGCCCATTTAAAAAATGTAACAAGGACCTCATTTTATCACCTAAGAAACACTGCCAAGGTGACACCTTTCCTCCCCCAGACTGATGGTGAAAGAATAATGCATGCTTTTATCACTAGCAGGCTGGACTAATGCTCTCCTGTCTGGCCTATCAAAAAAGGCGATTAGTCAACTCCAACTGATTCAAAATGCTGCAGCAGGTGTTCCTACAAAGACCAGAAGGAGGGCTCACATCACACCAGCTTTAAAATCACTGCACTGGTTACCTGTCAGTTTGAGAATAGATTTTAAGATTATTTTATTCATCCATAAATCATTACATAATGAAGCACCTAAGTACATATCAGATATGCTTTTAAAATATACACCGAGTAGGCCCCTCAGGTCCTCTGGCACTGAGCTTTAATGGTCCCTAGAGCCCCCTGCCTTTGGAACACCCTGCCAGAGGACCTGAGAATGTCTGAGACCGCGGTAGCTTTTAAGCGAGATCTTAAAATATACCTTTTTAAGATAGCTTTTACCACGTAGCTTTAGTTGTGTTAATATCTTAGTGTTCTTAAATTGTATTCTTTTTTATATATATATATATATATAAAAATTTTTTTTCCAAATATTTAATTTAATTTAACTATCTATTTTACATTCTATGTATTCATTAATTGTTTTACTGTTACTTTTCTCACTGTGGTTACATGATTTATAAAGCACTATGTGCTACAGCACATAGATTTGTATGAATGTATGAAGAGTTCCGGTCTTAACCGGTTTAGGGTGTTGAGTTCCGGTCTTAACCGGTTTAGGGTGTTGAGTTCCGGTCTTAACCGGTTTAGAGTGTTGAGTTCCGGTCGTAACCGGTTTAGGGTGTTGAGTTCCGGTCTTAACCGGTTTAGGGTGTTGAGTTCCGGTCTTAACCGGTTTAGGATGTTGAGTTCTGTTCTTAACCGGTTTAGGGTGTTGAGTTCCGGTCTTAACCGGTTTAGAGTGTTGAGTTCCGGTCGTAACCGGTTTAGGGTGTTGAGTTCCGGTCTTAACCGGTTTAGGGTGTTGAGTTCCGGTCGTAACCGGTTTAGGGTTTTGAGTTCCGGTCGTAACCGGTTTAGGGTGTTGAGTTCCGGTCGTAACCGGTTTAGGGTGTTGAGTTCCGGTCGTAACCGGTTTAGGGTTGGGTCTCACTCACCCCTTCCCTCTTGTCCCTCTCCAGCGCCCCGTGCATGAACTCCATGGACACGTCCTCGTTCTCCCCCAGCCAGGTCAACACAAACTGCAAGAACCAGCTGGACGGGGGCGAGCGAGATAGAGGATGAGAGGAGGGGGAGAGGGAGAGAGGGAGACAGGGCGAGCCAGATAGAAGATGAGAGGAGGGGGAGAGAGAGAGAGAGAGAGGATAAGGAGAGACAGGGCGAGCCAGATAGAGGATGAGAGGAGGGGGAGAGGGAGAGAGGGAGAGAGAGACAGGGCGAGCCACATAGAAGATGAGAGGAGGGGGAGAGAGAGAGAGACCGAGGATGAGAGGAGGGGGAGAGGGCGGGAGAGAGAGGAGAGAGACAGGGGAGAAAGAGAGACGGACAGAAAGAGAGGAAATTAAAGACAGGCAAAGAGAGTTACAGGGAGGGGGAGAGAGATAGAAAGAGAGAGGGGGGAGAGAGATAGAAAGAGAGAGGGGGGAGAGAGAGATAGGGAAGACAGAGAGAGGGTCAGCAAGAGAAACAGAGGGAATAAAAGGCAAAGACAGCAAGTACATGCGAGAGAGAGAGAGAGTAGATGCACAAATAAAGGCGGATAGAGTAGAAACCGAACTGCTGACAAAATATGCAGCTAGAAAGGCACTGTCTGAAAAGACAATGCAAACGACTGTCAGAGAAAGAGAGAGAGAGAGAAGAGAGATGGAAGAGAGAGAGAAGACAGAGGATTGTCATGAAAGCGTGAAGGCAACCGTTTGAGTGTTTGTTTACGCCGTTTGTGTGGGTGTTCGTGTGCGGAGGCTTTGCGAGTATGACTGTACATGATCAAAAGACTGTACAGTACACTTGCATGAGTGCATTGATTGCATCGAGGTCTACATGTGTGTGTGTGTGTGTGTGTGTGTGTGTGTGTGTGGGGCCCTCTTCGTCACTCACGCGGGGTACTCTGGTACGGTCTCTATGAAGGTGGGCAGTTCCTGGATGTACTCGTTGTACAGCCACTTGACCTTGAAATGCAGGTTCATGTAGTCGGCACTCTTACACAGCTTGTGCTTCTCGTGCTCTGTGGACGACAACAGGACGACAAATCTCTGAAGAGGTACGCTTCTGTTTATCACCACGTCGCCATAAACACACGAGAAGCCGTACTACATCATTCATATTGGGATGGCTTTGCTGTGTTGTTGGCAGGAGAGTGTAGCTCGAGTTGTTTGTACCTGAGTGGGTGGGTGATCTTTGACAACACTTGAATAACTAAACTGAACTGAAAAACTAGACTGCACTCGCGTGAGGTGCCAACTTTCGCTTTATATGGCGTCTTTCCATATAGTAGCATGGTACCGTCAACTTGATTCAACTGGGTTCGACTTTATTTGCTTGGGGATCTATTAACGTCAAGTCAAGGGATGTATTAATGCCAAGATACGCTGCGACTAGACTGATTTACGCCTTGTACTGGCGATATTATTAACTGCAAAGTAACTCTCCTACAACTGCATTTCATCAAACCTACATTAATATTTTCAGCTTTTTATGTGCATATTTAGTGACCTCAAATCATCAACCAGTCAGTACACACACAGTAGTGATGATTTGAGGTCACTAAATATGCACATAAAAAGCTGAAAATATTAATGTAGACTCGATGAAGTTCTCTCACCTTGAAAATGTTGCTAGGCGATGCCGCGTCATTATGTAAGCATTCCTTTCATAATGTCTATGACTGTAACCGCCAGTGTACATTCGAGGACATTAATACAGCCTCTCTCAGAGAATTCAAAAAAACTGACATGACACCGTTAGATTTGAAAAACAAAATTGTTTAGATGATATTTTGAGCTACAAAGTAAGATACATTGTTATCACCAAATGTTGTCTGGTTTTATTACTTTTTTTAATTTATTTTTTATTACTTGATTTAGAGATGTTGAGGTGAAAAAGAAAGAGCTCTACGCAAAGATGAAGGTGAGCTGCACACACACACACACACACACACACACACCCACACACACACACACACACACACACACACACACACACACACACACACTTACCCTCCAGGGCGTATTTCATGTCCTGGGCGAAGAGCGACCAGATGACCTCAGCGCTGACCTTGCCCACGTCCAGCTCCTGGGGGAATCTGGGGTCAGGGGTCACAGAGCATTTACAGTCAGGCACCGGGCCAAACATCACAACCAGAGAAGAAAGAGAGAGAGAGAGAGTGTTTGTGTGTGTGCTTCTGCCGATTGTGTGTGTGTGTGTATATTACTGAGTAGTCTGTGTTTGTGTGCTGAACAACTGATTTAACAGTCTGTGTGCGTGTGTGTGTGTGTGGACATGTGTGTGTGTGTGTGTGTGTGTGCGTGTGGACATGTGTGTGTGTGTGTGTGTGTGTGTGTGTGCGCGCGTGTGTGCGCGTGCGTGCATTGGTGTGTGTGTGTGTGTGTGTGCCTGTGTGCATGCGTGTGTGAGTGTGTGTGTGTGTGTGCGTGTGCATGCGTGCGTGAGTGTGTATGTGTGTGTGTGTGTGTGTGTGCGTGTGCATGCGTGCGTGAGTGTGTGTGTGTGTGTGTGTGTGTGTGTGTGTGTGTGTGTGCGTGAGTGTGTGTGTGTGTGTGTGTGTGTGTGTGTGTGTGTGTGTGTGTGTACTGACTGGTTGATGATGGGTGTGTAGGAGTTCTTGTCCTCCTCTATGATGGAGACGATGAGGGTGATGAGTTTGGGCCAGAAGTCCAGGTTGTGAATACTGGGACCCGGCTCCTCCGGCTGTTTCTCCTCCTTCTTCTCCTCCTCCTCCTCCTCCTCCTCCTCCTCATCCCCCTCCTCTCCCTCCTTCTTCTCTGGCTTGGGCTGAGGGAGTAAACGAGAGATGAGACCAACAGTGTTATTGTTGTTCATTCATTCATTCATTCATTCATTCATTCATTTATTGTATTTGTTAAGAGGGACGAGCGCATTGATGCACATTCATGGGACATAAAATGCACATAGAATGTAAATGCACCCAACTAATTATAGCCAGAGGCTAATTTCCAAAGGCAGTCCCCCTGCCAGGAATGAAAGGCTGTTCCTAGTGGACAAAGGTTAGGACATGGCAGGTATAAAAACATCTGAAAATATCCATAGTGGAATGGTACACAGCAGAATACACACACACACAGTATACATAGTACCATGCTCAAAATCCTAGTACAGGCTACAATACTGTAGCTAAGGGTCCTATGCTATAGGGCCTGCCATACAAGCTATTAGTTTTACTATACTATATATACTATACACTATACTATACTCACTATACAAAGCTATACCATACTATACATTATACTATACTAGTACTATACTATACTTTACTGTCATATTGTATGTATGAAATGTGGATGGTTGTGTGTTTTTATTGTGTGCTGCCCTCTTGGCCAGGTCACTCTTGAAAAAGAGATTTCCTTTAATCTCAAAGAGTTATCTGGTTCAATAAAGGTTCAATAAAAAAAATAAAAAAAAGTCATGTTGACCA
>NC_140239.1:2579508-2593217 GCF_949987555.1 Borostomias antarcticus | reverse complement strand
TGTATGGTGTTTGTGTGTGAGACAGAGAGAGTGTGTATGATGTTTGTGTGTGAGACAGAGAGAGTGTGTATGATGTTTGTGTGTGAGACAGAGAGAGTGTGTATGGTGTGTGTGTGTGAGACAGAGAGAGTGTGTATCCTGTTTGTGTGTGAGACAGAGAGAGTGTGTATCCTGTTTGTGTGTGAGACAGAGAGAGTGTGTATGGTGTTTGTGTGTGAGACAGAGAGAGTGTGTGTGGTGTTTGTGTGTGAGACAGAGAGAGTGTGTATCCTGTTTGTGTGTGAGACAGAGTGTGTGTGTATCCTGTTTGTGTGTGAGACAGAGAGAGTGTGTATGGTGTTTGTGTGTGAGACAGAGAGAGTGTGTATCCTGTTTGTGTGTGAGACAGAGAGAGTGTGTATCGTGTTTGTGTGTGAGACAGAGAGAGTGTGTATGGTGTTTGTGTGTGAGACAGAGAGAGTGTGTATGGTGTGTGTGTGAGACAGAGTGTGTGTGCTGTACAGCGTGTGTAGTAGAACTGCGAGGTAGCTGAAGAGAAGGTGTAGTTTTTGTCCCATCACTCACCAGCTCCTCATCTTTAAGGGAGGTCCGGGTGGCCAAGGCTTGGGAGATCCCTGCCTTCCTAGACTGCAATATGGACTAGAGGGAGAGAGAGAGAGAGAGAGAGAGAGAGAGAAAGAGAAGCAGCAGTGAAGAGGTAGAACGAGAGAACACGAAAGAGGGGTGAAGAGATGGAAATAAAGGGAGAGAGAGAGAGAGAAAGAGAAGCAGCAGTGAAGAGGTAGAACAAGAGAACACGAAAGAGGGGTGAAGAGATGGATATAAAGGGAGAGAGAGAGAGAGAGAGAGAGAGAGAGAGAAAGAGAAGCAGCAGTGAAGAGGTAGAACAAGAGAACACGAAAGAGGGGTGAAGAGATGGATATAAAGGGAGAGAGAGAGAGAGAGAGAGAGAAAGAGAAGCAGCAGTGAAGAGGTAGAACAAGAGAACACAAAAGAGGGGTGAAGAGATGGATATAAAGGGAGAGAGAGAGAGAGAGAGAGAGAGAAAGAGAAGCAGCAGTGAAGAGGTAGAACAAGAGAACACAAAAGAGGGGTGAAGAGATGGATATAAAGGGAGAGAGAGAGAGAGAGAGAGAGAAAGAGAAGCAGCAGTGAAGAGGTAGAACAAGAGAACACGAAAGAGGGGTGAAGAGATGGATATAAAGGGAGAGAGAGAGAGAGAGAGAGAGAGAATCAGCAGTGAAGAGGTAGAACAAGAGAATGCAAAAGAGGGATGAAGGAGAGATGGATAAAGGGAGAGAGATGGAGAGTGTCATTAGAAAACCTACTCAAACAAAGCAAATACCATCAACTATACTGACACCTATACTGACACCTCCCATAAATATGGCTTCGCCCCATATTGATCCATAGAAAATAATACATTCGTGAAGTATTGTATATGGGTGCTATTATTTTGAAAGGTCAGGCACCCTATATTACACCTAGTTTGATACCTTATAGGTCAAAGGTTAAAGGCTATGCTGCCAACGGGAGGTCCCAGAGAGTCCACCCCCCTTAGAACGGTACAGACTGAGCAAGCTTAGGGATAAAGCCCTCTCGTTTGAGAGATACTTATTTCTGTCACTCTTGGGGTCGGCTTTAGCTCAGAAGGTGGTTTGATTCCTGCCTCCTTCTGTCCACATGTCGAAGTGTCCTTAAGTAGGACACTGAACCCCAGATTGCTCCCAATGAACTAAACTGGTATGTGAATGTGTGTAAATGGTGAACGACAGGCCATTGTAAAGCACTTTGTCTGTTAAGGTAGAAAGGTGCTATATAAGTGGAGTCCATTGGTTGGGCTAAGGCCCTACATGGGGTGATCAAGCTTCTCAAACAATCACTGATCTATCTATTAAATGTGAGTTTTCATATAGGACAACTGGTATTAGGGTTAGGGGCGAGGGTTCGTCGGTAGATGGTTAGCTGCATGTGTCTATGTGGGATGCTCAAACAAAAAGTTAGCTTCTGAGATGTCTTAGATGGCTGCATAGCTTTAGCTTTATGGGTTAGCGAGTAGGCTAGCACTTAGCGACACTTAGCGATGCTAAGTGCTAAGCGTTGCTTACCTGACCTAGTCTGTCTCTGCCCCCCCCCCCCCCAAAATCAGAGATCACGAACTCCGCCCTCATAAACATGCTAGCAGATTCCTCTCCTCCTTTCTCCTCTCATCTCCTCACTCAACTGGCAGGAGTACCTGCTCCCCCCACCATCCTAATCACCTGGCAGGAGTACCTGCTCCTCCCACCATCCTAATCAAACGTCTGGCAGGAGTATCTGCTCCCTCCCACCATCCTAATCAAACGTCTCGGGCGTTTTTAAACTATTTGTCGGCTCCCTGGTTCCAGACTCCTGATGGCAATCGGGAGCAGTAGGACACACTTTCCAACCTTTCTATTTACAGTGCTTAAAGCAATTTGACAGCATGAGTGGCATAAGGGGGGCGGAGGGATGTATAATTTGAGGGTGTTTATCATGTCTTTGTTTGGAAGATGGTGGCAGACTTTTTCAAACTGTGAACAAGGGAGAGCTGTATTGAGACAGCCATAAAACACTGTTACTAGGAATTCTCTTTATGAGGACATCAAAACTGTTGATTATTTGCTTTGTCAGGTTGAGTGAGCTACTGCCTATGGCCTCCAGCTTGACTTTCTGTTCACTGGCAATCAGTAAGGTCCAGTTCACACGAGTCAGTCAGAAAACAGACCCAAAATGAGAACAAGGCTTTTGCTGTTAATTTGAAATTCGTACAGAACAGAGCCGACTAATTGTGTTGCTCTCATTGGTTGAACAGATGATGACAGTCCAGCTGGCAAAAGTTTGACTCCTCTGAAAAGAAGTTCCCACTGAGGTGTAGAAGAAAGGAAAAGTAGATGAAATAAATAGAACAGTCTTACCATAGCCTGAGCGTAGAGATGTACCAGGGGTCCATGGGGAGAAAGAGCAAAGAAAGAAGTTAGGGTCACAAAGAAGGACACGTTTTCTCTTCACCAGTCTACCTTATTTTTACCAGGACTGAATAAAGAACAAAACTCCAACACACTGTTCTCTTCACTTGCAGCAATTTTAATAAACAACATTTCGGCACTAGGCCATCGTCAGGTTAAAGTTTTTCTCCTACGCACCTGTCCGTGCAGATGTGCAAAAAAGTTTTCTTCCTCTCTCTAATATTATTATTATTATTTTTTTTATCACACATCAACCATTCAATGGTTCAGACACACTCACCAGCTCGCTAACCAGGGGGATGGGCCTCCTCTTGCAGAGGTCAGGCATGCTGTCAATCCCGAATGGCGTATTTCCACTGCAAACACAGATGAACACACACAAATGTAGGCAACACAGCTGGCAGAGCAAGAAAACGTCAATATGTGTGTACAGTCGCACATGCCTTCATATAGATGTTTACACACACACACACAAACAAACAAACAAACAAACACACACACGTGTTGCATTGCATTGCTATTGATGTCTCATCACTACTGAACAGTGAGTAGAATAGACACCTTGTTCCCAACACAAGATGGAGAGAGGAGAGGCACAAGAGGCAAGTGTCTGTTGATGTTTACAAAAGTTCATAATGACTTCAAAACCGAGGTACTGTGATTTTTGTGTATCGTTACACCCCTAGTATCGAGTATTGAATTAGTATTGTTTCAGTTTCAAGTATCGTTTCAGTATATGGTATAGTGACAACACTAACACACACACACACACTGACCCTGGCTTGGCCCACGGGTGCTTGCTGGCGTCACCATCACCATCTTGGCTCTGTAATAGAGGTCAAAGGTCAGGTTTTACACCTCAGAAAAAAAGGTTTATAGAATTCACTATATGAAACATCAGAGGTAGAGAGAGAAAGAGAGAGGGAGAGAGAGAGAGAGAGGAGAGGTTGGATTGGGTTGGTTGAGTTTCAGATAAGCATGCAAACAGAGGAATCCCATCCAAACAATCTGACTGTGTGTTAGATGAGTGAGCATCGCAAATCACTTAGAATGAGACGGGTTTCACACACACACGGACGGATTACATACAGAGGCTGCTATCCCACAATGCCCAACACACACACACAGGCACGCACGCACGCACACACACACACACACACACACACACACACACACACACACACACACACACACAGAGCATCTGACCTTCATTCTCAAACATTGTCTGCCGAGAAGTCACACAACAAACTAGCCAATGAGATGAAAACCGCACACAATGCAACCAGAAAAGACGAGAAGACTATCCATGAAATTGATGTTTTGCCCGTTTACCATGCTATGTTGTGTTGAACATCAGGTCAGTGTTATATGGCTAGAATCTATGGATCGAGTCCTGCATGAACATTAAAAATACACACCTCATACAAACCAGGGATTCCAAACAAATTGTGCTTAATGGCCTCGAAGACAAATATATTACCGACAACACAGTCAAGACAGTGTAAACAACAGCTTTCATAAACCATAAAACTGTGAACAGTATAAAGTCAGTATAAACAGTATCAGAGCAACAAACATAAGCATAGGAATTCCTTTGGACACAAGAAGTATGAAGACATGCTTGTTAATACGTTGATGTGAGAAAAATATATTTTTAAAGTGACCTGTTCCTCATCTTGTGTTCCATCTGAAAGAGAAGAGCAAGGGATATACGGGACGAGAGAGATGGTCAGAAAACGGGAAAGTTGTCAGTCACTACTTGTCTCAGGTGAAAGACTATGCCTCTTTCTGAAAAGTTCACTATGCAGTAGGCCTGAGCTGGGTAACATTAAAACATGGTGCCACTGCAAGTTTTTTCAGGTCAGCACGGCTCGAGTTCATAAATGTTTCATTAACATGTATAAATTCATCACAGAAATCCCTCTTAATGTGTCCCTCCCTCTTCCAGTTTCGTGTGAGACTTGTTTTTCCAAAGGAGATAATTAATGCTTTCTAATTCCGCAAATAGCTCCAGTCTTAGCTCCCGCGTCACGTACACAAATAGACTGCCAGTTGATGCATTACTCTAAATGTGGTATAAAACAACGTAATTTGCAAAGGGGCAACCCTAATACCCAAGGTCTCACTCCATATATTATGTGTGGTGTCAATTTTATGATAATGGCTACCAATACAGAAAGATGAGCTCTGAATGTGTAAGATAAAGTGTATGATTCCTCTATTAATGAACACGTCTCCCTAAATATATGAGATATTGAGTGGAATTGTATTCTACCCCATAGATGAAAGAGAATTGCAAAAAAGGCAGAGAGGCTTTGTTCACAAAAAGGTAGCCTGAAAAAGATCTGAAGGCTGTAGCTCTCAATGAACCATGTAATAACTTTCATGGTCAAAACACATCACAAACATCTACTTCAGAGTAAATAAAGATCTAATGATGAATTTGCTGAGCATGCAAAAGAAAAAAAAAATAAGAGTGGAAAACAAAGTTCCTGTGGACAGACGAAGGCTACCTGGGTTGAAGTCGTCCTCGGAGAAGGTGGACAAAGTCACGCTGGCCAGGTGACGCCTGGTCTCTCGTTTCTCCCTCAGGATCTGCTGGAAGCCCCTCAGGCACTTGATCCGCCGCACGTCCCCCTCGTTCATCTCTGGGCAGCGCTCCGTTTCCCCTGCCTCCTCTTCGCCCCCAAGGCCTACTGCTGAGTCAGGCTGCTGCTGTGGCGGCGGCATCGGTGCTTCTCCCGGCAACTCTTGTGGCGCTGCTGCAGACTGTTCCGCCGAAAGGGAGAGAGAGAGGGACTCCGCGGTCGTACACTGTGACAGCGGAGCATTGGCGGGGGGGTCGGTAGGGCCTTCGGGTGGGGGAGACCCAGCAGCAGTGCTTGAGGTCGAGTCTAGGCAGCGAGGGAGTTCTTTTGAGCAGGGTCGAGGTTCGTAACTGTCTACGATTTCCTGTGGTGCTTTGTCGTCGTTGTTGTCTGTCACCTCCTGTGGCAGAGGTTGGACAGCGCAGTTTTCTGGGGGAACGAGGTTCAAGTCCTGTTTCTCGTCATTTCCACCTCCAGCGTCCACAACATCAAGTTGAGGTGTTTCTTTAGAGGTTAAGTCCATCGGAGGCCTAGCATAGTTGCTTGTCGTTGGCTTGACCGTGGGTAGGTTGACCTCGTCACTCTCGTCCCCTGGACTCTGGGTTCCAGTCCCTTCCATCTTACGCAGTGCCCCCCGCAGGGCCGAGCTAAAATCAAGCACCACTTGGCCTATACACTTAACGTTAAAACCCACATTTAGTGCCTCTGCATTGCCGGGGCGAGGGAGGCGGTTGTCTGGGCCCGGGACACCTTCCGCCTCTTTCACGAATGGAGCATCTGTTTCGGCTGAGGTGGTGTATAACGACGGCTCGGTCCACGTTGCCTCTGTGGATTCCTCATAGGTGGAATAAGTCTCCTGATAAACGTCAACCTGGCAGTCAGTAGTGTAGCTCATATCAGTGGGTGGTATGTATCCATACCCCCCTGCTTTATCAACCTGACCGTCCACAGTGTGATAACCTGAGCTTTGGGGGTACGAGCATTCAAGAGCACAGTTGTAACCCAGACTGGGACTCTCTTGGTGGGATTCAGTCTGATCTTGAGTCTGGGGTTGGGGCCTCCGTGTTCTGGAGTGCCACTCTTCTCGGCTAGAGGTGCTGGCTGGGGAGTTGTAGTGTCGTCCAGAGTGGACTGAGAGGTGCTCTGAGCTTTCGGTGGAGCACTGACCAAGGGTAAAGTAGCCTCCTCCACAACTGTAGCGATCCCAGCTCCCGGTCCTCTCACAGCAGGGAGGTTCTTCTACTTCCTGCTCTTCCAGACTTCTGGAGTAGGCAGCCTCTCCATGCCACCCTCCAGTTGCACCATGCTGAGGAGAACCATCCCCCCAGCCCTCTGTACTACCACCCTCCCTACCGTGCCTAGCACCATGGCTGGATCTCTCCAGGTCCAACTCGGACTTGGAGCTGTGGCCTGAAGAGAGGGAGCTGGTGCTTGGGCAGTCCTGGCCGTCATGACGCTCCAGGTAGCCAAGGCTGAGTTTCTGGGCCATTGTGCTCACGAGGAAGTCCGATACCGGGATGTCCGAGCTGTATTCAGAAATGTCCTCTGTTTCTTCCTGCTCTTGAGCATCCGTTTGAACAGTCTCTGCGTTAGGGGAGATGGTGGACGATTCAGCCCTGGGCGAGCGGAACTCTTCATGGATGCTGTGGCGTTCACTGTATGTCGATGGGAGGTAAACATTTGTATCTGAGGGCACCATCGCCCGGTCCAAACTGCCATAGGCACTAGCTGGTCTCCGATGAGGGGAGTATGGAGGTGTATCTCTGCCCCCGATTGCTCCGGACCAAGTCCCTGCATGTTTGTTGCCAGAGCGAATGTCCTCAATTTCCATTAGTACCGCGTCCACACAGGAGGACACTTCCTCCACCGAACCTCGGACAGAGGACAGATAATCCCGCAGGTCTGAGATCTCCTCCTGGATCTTATTGATCCCTCTCAGCTCCTTCAGGATGTGTTCAATGATCGCACTAGACTCCTCCTCCTCATCTTCCTTTAGCTCTTCCTCATCAACCTCCAACAGTGTCTCATGCCGGGCTCTATTAAAGTTGTAATCCACGAAGTTGCCTGCAGAAAGAGGTCTCTTTGACTTGACCCGGGTGTGGGAGAAGTCAGCCATTCCTCTGGCTGCTGCAGCGAACCCAGCCCGGTTCACGTCTGGACCCAGTTGGTTCTGGCGTGGGACCGCTCGTTTCTGCTCAGGAGGTGTCCGCATCGAATCTTGTCCTGTCCGTTTCTGGTTCCCGGGGGACCTGCTACTGCTGCTGCTGTGCCGGAGGGTGCAGGGGATCCGGATGCACCCCTCTCTGTTCAGCTCCACCTCCCCAACGCAGGGTCCCCCGGCAACGCCCCCGTGACCTTTACCGTTCGGTACCCTGGAGGAGCAGGACTCTGTTCTGGAGCCACCCCCGGTGTCCCTCCGCTCCTTTTCTTCCTCGTCCCCTTCCCCCTCTTCCTCCTCCATCCCTGCATAGTAAAGACTGGGATCTGGGGTGTGGTGGTGGTCTCCAGAACCTTGAAGGAGGCGGTGGATCTTCCCCCGGATGACCAGCGCCACTCTGGGGTTCGGGGCTCTTTTCTTGGGTGTATGAACTTTAGCTTTGGTGCCTCCTTTGGGGGCAATGCCCGCTCCATGTTGTCCATTGAAGCGATTCCTTGAAAACATATTCTGGACTAAAATGGATGGCCTTTAGGTGTCCCCTGGCATTTTGCTGGGGTCACATTCACACTAAGATGAGCACCTTAGTCCAAGAAAAGAGGATCATGTGAGGTCATTAGGCCACACCTATCAGGGATGTCTACTCCACAACTAAAAGAAAGATAAGATAAAAACATAACTTAAGTGTTCATATTTTGTTCAGACTAAGCATTTTAACCCCAACTAATACAAGTGCTAAGGGCAAAACATGTTTTTGTCACTTCAGTACACATTTCCTCTCCCTTTGCATTGATGCCCTGCAGCGGAACTGAAAAATTACAGATAGTGATTCATTACAATAAAGTTTATAGAATATTGTAAAGCAGAAATGACAGGAACAGGTGGCACATGAAAGTGTGGTTTATATACGACGCTCTCTTGGCTTGGCAGATATTGTAGCCAAATCAAATTTATGAAACTCACAGTTTTACATTAATGGAAGTGGACATCCAATGGGGGTAATTGGCTTCAAGTACCCAGCTCCTGGGAATTATGACGTTAGTAAGCTACCACATATAATTCCTGTGCCAGTAACTCTCCAGTTATTAATTTTGCAAACCATCAGGCAAGACTGCTTCTGTGTCATTATCTTATGACTGTGTCCTTATCTTATGTGCGTCTAAACACTGGGTAAATCTGGACTGCTATTGTTAAGTGTTTGAATATTTGTGTTTGTTGTCTGTTGTCATCTGTGTTTTAATGTACAGGATCTGGCTGCTATAATGACTATTTCCCTCCGAGGATTAATTAAGTCAACGTCTGTCTGTGTCTCTCTCTCTGTCTCTCTCTCGGTCTCTCTCTCGGTCTCTCTCTCTCTATCTCTCTCTCTCTATCTCTCTCTCTCTCCATCTCACATCCTCCACACCACCCTATCCCACCTATGTTAGCTTACTGAAAGGCATCTAAAACACACAGATAACTTATCCATGTTTCACATCATTTTAGTAATTCAGCCAGTTAAACACTTGTGCTTGGAATGAAAGGAGGAGGTTGGGCTCAAATTTGGTAATATGATTAATTTGCGTTTTTTTTTTTTTTTACGCATTTAAATTTCCAGATTAATCACGAGTGTTAGCGTGTTAACATTGACAGACTTAATTAAAATACATGGTAGACATCCCTAGTAGAGAGAATGAGATAGAGCAAGGCAGAGAGAGAGAGAGAATGAGAAAGACAGAGAGTCTAGGGGCTCGTAGACCCATCGGGCCGCCCTGAGAATATCAAACATGTTTAATATTTAGATTAATACATCACTACTTTACAAGCGAGACGGGGTGACAAGTGGTTCGTTACTCTCTTGGGCACGATAATATCCTGTAGTGTGTGATGAGTCGTTATTTTCAAATCTTTTTTGGCGTGCTTGTTTGATATTCGCAAGAAGAACATATGTTAAGATTCTGCTTATGTGTGTGATGCCACCTGATTTCGAAATCGGTAAAGATTTAAAAAATCCTGTAGTGTGAGCCCGGCATAAGAGAATGTACACCAAACCCCAATCGAATCATGTCATTAGCATGGTAGCTATGGAAACCACATGGTCACTGAACTTAGGTGCACAACACTCGTATGAGGAGAACATCAAAGACAACAAGACCGATGGCATGATACTGTATATTAAAAAAAACGATATACCAAATGTATGGTTCATACAGTAGAAGGGTGATTGACTGTTTGCTATGGCGGTATAGTATATGGAGGAGCTTATGTTAAGCTACCGTCAGGTCAGAGAGTTTACAAAATGTCTGCCAGTAACCAGGTTTCACATAGGGGCAGCTGGCTGATGGCAGGGCAGCCTTGTTGATTATGGAGGATGAGGGCCTGAGGCAGGTGCAGGTCTTTTGTAACCATGGCTCAACTGGGACAAGATCCACTACTACACTCCGTTTCCAGCGCAGCCCCCATGCACACTCAAATGCCTCATTATGTTAGCGAAGACCAGCAATTAGCATCCCATTAAGAAGACACTTTCTTTTCTTCCTTTATCTTCTTCCTGCTCCATCTCTCCACTCCTTTCTTACCATATGACTAGTCCCTGTGTGTATAGTATGCCTGTTCTTCTTCACTAGCTACAGTAGCTGTCTCTCTTTCAGTTCTATCTTTCAATCTTTCTCTCCGTCTCTTGCCCTCAGATTTACCCCAACTTGCAGTGTGAATAAGATGGAGCCTCAGGAGGTGTAGACGCTGCTCTCGTGAACAGCCTCAACACTTTCTATGCACGCTTTGAGACCAGCAACGGTCGGAGGGCTGTCGCAGCTGAGGTGGAGGAGAGCGAAGGGCACTCGTTCTCTCTGAACACGACGTCAGAAGGGTGTTTAAACAGGCGAACACCAGGAGTGGACCAGACGGTATCGCAGGGCGGGTCCTCAAGACCTGCGCCGACCAACTGGCTCCTGTGTTCACAATGGTATTCAACCTGTCCCTGGCCCAGTCCATTGGCCCCACATGCCTCAGTCCTCCATCATCACCGTACCCAAGAAGCCAAGACCAGCCTGTCTCAATGACTAGCGCCCGGTAGCTCTCACCTCCGTGGTGATGAAGTGCTTTGAAAAGGAACACTGCTCCTCACTGCCCAGCACACTAGACCCCCTACAGCTCACATACAAACCCAACAGATCCACAGAAGATGCAATAGCTCACATCCTCCATACCACCCTATCCCACCTACACAAGAGCAAGGGGAATGTATCAGGTTCTGTGAGACTGCCGTTCATTGACTACAGTTCAGCTTTCAACTCTGTAATTGAACTGTTCACCGCCATTCATTTTTTTGGACCAGGATTACGCAAAAACTACCAGACCAATTTTCATGAAACTCGGTGGAGGGGTGTACAGTAGCATGGACCAATTTAGAACCCATTCAATTTTGGCGTGCACAGAGCCACGAATTGCATTCAGGGGTGGGGGTCTGTGCTCTCTGAGCCCCATTTCTAGTTGTTGTTGAAGATGCCTTCAGCTATGGATCACATCAAGAAGACATTGCTTTAGTTGAAAGAGACAACCATACTTTAGACCCAGCCAAGGATCAATCAATAACTGTACAGCGAGGCCTAGAAAAGGCCGTAAAGTCACGCAGGGCACTGGAACACCCCCACAGCACAATACATTTAATACATGGGTCATAAATGGTGAAACTCAACTAGATCGACTGTGCCTTGATCTTTGACACCGACAGCAATAGTGAAACCACTAATCACCACCTCCCCGAGGGAGATGTGCACACTCGTTACAATGGGGGTTCAGACTGAGTGTGCGCGTGCGTGTGTGTGTGTGTGCGCGTGTGTGCGCGTGTGTGTGTGTGTGTGTGTGTGTGTGTGGTTAATGAGAGCGCTATTCTGTGAGTCAGAAAGCGACTGACAGAAAAAGAATTCCACCGTTAAGGGGCATCAAGAAGAATAGAATGGATGAAGAATGACAGCTACTGTACTGAGGGAGAATAAGACGCAGCTGTCAGAGAGAAGGAGGAGAGATTATGAAGATAGAGAGCGATGAGGCGAGCAAACAGCTGCTTGTATTGACGGTGGCATTTTAAATTTGAGTGACAAGATAGAACAGGAGTGATGGAAATTGCAGGCCGACAGGCTACGGTTACACCAATTAGTTTTAAAACATAACTTTTGCCACGTTTTGGCTTCGCACCTACACCATTGCGACGTGTGCAAGCCTCTTTAGCGGAGACTTTTGCAAACGCTGCTGATCCAGTTTCAGTTGGAATATTCTGGATTGCAGAAGGGGCGGAAAGAGAGAGTTTTTAAACCGACGCCAGGCCGACTACCAGCGTCAAAACAACCGCTCCCTATATCCACAGACTACATCAGAAAGGGAAAGCATTATTTGAATGTAGGCTACAAACGTTGGCGTGTGTGACTGCAAGTATTGTTTCAACAGTGCTTATACTTACATTTTTTTGATCAAAATTGTTGCTAGGGACAATTCAATAGTCACAGAGTAGACAACCTGTT
The DNA here is from genome assembly GCF_949987555.1 of Borostomias antarcticus. NCBI lineage: Eukaryota > Metazoa > Chordata > Actinopteri > Stomiiformes > Stomiidae > Borostomias > Borostomias antarcticus. The sequence continues at coordinate 2,580,988 of NC_140239.1, read as the reverse complement.
TCCTGTTTACACCGGCACATGCATGTCCGGTGTACACAAACGGTCATATCCTATGCCTCCCCCCCCCCTTCCCCCTCTTCTCTGAGCGCACAATTTTGTTGAGCGATGTCTGGCAACCTGCCAACCCTCACTGGCTAGCTGGCTAGCTAGCTAAACGGGACAACATGCATCTCGCTAATCCATTTACCCCCCTCCCCTCCATCAGAGTCACAGTGATCCGACTCGATTGTAGAATTCCAGGCCTGGAAGAAGGCAGTGGCTGATTTTGTATTTGAGCAGGTTTGCTCAAATACTGCATGTGCATGTATTGACCATTTCTCACATGCTGCTGTCGACAGGCTCAGAATGTGATATTATTTTTGACATAATCCTCACATTTGTATTTCGGGGCACACTATCCCTTTAACCCCCAGAGGGTCTGGATATAATACCATCTTGAGCTGTTTCGACCGCAGGCAAAGAATGGAGGTGTTCTCTCTGTCTCTCTCTCTCTCTCTCTCTTTCAGCCTCCCCTCTTCCTCTCCTCTTCCTCTCTTATCTCATTGAGAGTGCCAAACTCAGGAGCAACCCTTTCTCTCTCTTTCTCCCCCATCCCTCCTTCCCCTAATCTAGTTGTCCCTCCCCCCCTCCCTGCTGTCACTCTCTGATTTGTCGCCGGAGAACACTCAACACTCAACACTCAACACTCAACACTGAACTCTCATTCTGTCCTCCCTGGGTGTTCTCTTACAGACACCCACGCCATCAATCACCTGCACGGAGAACTGGTGGTGTGTGTGTGTGTGTGTGTGTGTGTGTGTGTGAGTGTGTGAGTGTGAGTGTGTGTGTGGAGGGGGGGGGGGGGCGGGGGCTGCACCTGTCATCATTTTCCATTTGATTGACAGCATGTAAATCACTGGCCCTTTGAGAACATGTGCTTCACATTGTGAGCTCAAGAAGGTAATTGGGAAGGTTATACCCCGTACGAGAGCACAGGATTGACAATCCACTCCTCATTATGTGAGCAAAGAATCTAATCAAATCAAACTTTATTTGTATAGCGCATTTCATACACAGAGGCAACACAATGCGCTTTACAGAGAGCAATGGAGGGGGGGCATAGGTCCCACCCCTACATATTCCAGAGGGAAGCAAAAACACAGTTTCACCCAGAGAGAGAAAGAAGAGCTATGTGTGTGCGTGTGTGTGTGTGTATGTGTGCGTGTGCGCGTGTGTGTGTGTGTGTGTGTGTTGGGAGGGGTGGGCTGACGTGGCAGCTTTTTCATACACAGGAGACAGACATTTAAACATTAGACAGAACCAGGAAGCTGACTAGCTGGCGTATCAACAGGCTAACACGGCTCACAGCTGCTACGCAGGGCGCGCTAACGACTACACACGCACCTAGAACACCTACGTAGCCTGCTGCTACGCAGGGCGCGCTAACGACTACACACGCACCTAGAACACCTAGCCTGCTGTCAACCAGGAGCTGGGAGCT
>NC_140239.1:2552008-2572008 GCF_949987555.1 Borostomias antarcticus | reverse complement strand
GTATTGTTAGCATTCCAAGGTGTGTGAGGATGTTGCTAGGTTAAAGCAGCAGCCACCTTGCTCTGGTGTTAATTGCCATCACACTTCACAAACAGCTTTTTTTAAATGTCAGATTGAAGAAAGCAATGGGGGAGGGGGGGGTTCTGAATGGTGCTATATCTATACAGTAAATAGTAGTCACAGCATCTACCATTCATCAATATAACGGTCAACACTGGCTAACCGTGAGAAAATGGACTCCCTCACAATAGAGTTAACAGAGTGATAGGGCAAGGGCGGCTTGGTTGATCCAACTGTGAAAAGAACCGAAAAAACTGAGAAGGAATGATGCTGGTTCCCTCCGCATTATGCAGGGCGACTGCGTTAACGAGGGAAGTGGCTCCATGCCTTAACCAGTATATTGATTTATATGCATTGGATGGAAGCCAAATTACTTCTCGCCGTTCCTTTTATCTCGATGTCCGGCGCGTCCCTGTGGTGTGCACACACACAGCCCCGCCAGCATAAATCTCTCCAGGCTCGATTCATATAAGCAAATTGGCTGGGGGGAAATAATTCAGAGAGCCCTTGGCAGAGGGGAGGAATAAACCCTCCCACTAGTGAAAAGCTAATAAATAAAGGCTATCGGCTTCTTTATGCATTGCACTTCCATCAATGTCAGGGAAGCCATTACTGTGGTATTTTAAGGACAAAATAGCCGCCACATATATTTGCAGAGTATGCTTTTTCCGAGCTCTAGTTCTACTTTTGCATGGCATACATCTAGTCTACTTGAAGGGCTCGTCTATCTCTACAAAGCAACACAAAGGTTGAAAATATGGGATGTTTCATTATTAAAACTGAATCTAAAATAAAAGCCCCATATCTAGGGAAAAAAGCAACAGTTGAAGAAAAGGCGGGGGAGGGGGGGGGGGCAATAATGAACATCAAGGAAGACATAGTCACACACAGAAACAAGATGATAAGCCGCTTACAAGGAAAGGCAGGGGCAGTATTTGTACAGCTACTTACTATTGTGTACAATATTAAAACATAATAAATTACTTGAGATGAAGGTAATTTATTATGCCATTTACTAGCCTTTTAGCAAGGTCCTCCTTCAGTAAGTCCTTTGGTTGTTCTGTGGTGGACGGGATTTCAGAGAGTGTGCCCCTGTCTTTCTCTACTTCAGGAGGGCTGATCTGTACCTGTAGCTTATAAAAACTCTCTGTATAGGAGGCTGTTTCTGAGGGGAATCTTGACTGTGCACACTGGGCAAGTGTCTCACTGCTCCCTGGAATCTTGTCCATGCTTCCGGTTCTGGTGGACACATCGGTAGGCCCTTCTGTGTCACTTGCATCTGCACTTCCTGTCTCGTCGGAATCCGGTGATAGTTTCTCGGGCACCGGCAAGCGATTCTCAGCATATGGCGAGTCGATTCCTTTGTCACCGGGTTTACTACCTTGAGATAATGGCTGAGAAGTGACTACTGGAGGAGGGCTTTCAGGTTTGGGAGTGTCAGGGCTCTGCCATGGGAAGCCCATTTTCTTGCTAAACATAGACGTTGTAGATGGAGGTTCCTCTTTTCCAGCTGGTTTCAAGGAGAAGATGGATCCAAAAGATGATGCACCCTCAGCTGCTCTGAAGATCTGAGCAGACAGAACAGGAATGTCAAGTATGCCCTTGGAGGGTTCTGCAGCTTGAGGTGGTTCAGTTTTATCAACCGCTGTAGAATCTGGCTCCCCGGTAAGCACAATGGGCTCATCGTGTCTTACCTCTCCCTCAGAAATAGCAGCTTTTCCTTCCTCAGTGGTCTGAATTATTGGACACTCTTCTCCCTCTAACTTATCTGTTCTCTCTGCCTCCTCTCTTGAGCATTTCTCAGTTGTTTCAGGTGCTTCCTCTCCAGGCAAAGCTGCCTTTTCTATTTCTGCGTCTGCTTTGTCACTTAGGACTCCAGCATCCTCAGATACTGGCTCCTTTGTAGCTGGTTCTAAGGGTCCTTGTCCACCCTGAGTATTAGGTTGCGTCTCTGGTCCTTTAAACATGCCAAAAAAGTCACCAGTCAAGGACTCAGTGGGCAGGCTGGTAGGCAGACCAAAGAAGGAGCTTTTTTGCTGAGGCTGCCCTGCAGCAGGAGGGGGAGCAGGTGAAGAGCCAAATAACGAACCTGGTGAGCCTGAGAAGAAGCCAGAAGATGCTGGTTTGCTTGTGGCACTTGAGGCTGAGAACATGGACATAAAGCCAGAAAACGGAGCAGGTTCAGGAGGCTTCTGTGGCCCTGCTTGTCTTGGTCCAGCCATTCTTGGTCCTCCCATTCTAGCACCTCCCATTCTTGGTCCTCCCATCCTTGGCCCGCCCATTCGTTGACCTGGGGGTGGGCCAGGTGGTCTTACCATGCCTGGTCTGGGCTGTTGGTATGGTCTTGGACCCAGGGGCTGTTGGCATGGTCTTGGACCCGAAGGATATTGCTGGCCAATCGACAGCGCTGGCCCTGTTGCCTGCATTTTCTCTGTCTCTGGGGGTTGGATGATTTCAATGGGTTTGTCCTCAATTATAGATGAGACAATCTCAGAGCTTTTTTCTTCAACAAGAGGTTTATCGACTTCCTCTGTTTTTTCCTGTTCCTCTGTAGCCTTATCTACGCCTGAGGTTGGTTTCTGGAATTCCAACATAGCATTCTGTGTTTCCTCTGTTGCTATCTCTGGTCCTGCAGTGTCTTTATTAGATCCAACTGCAGTCTTCTCAGATTCCATTACAACCGTCACAGATTTTACAGCTTTGTTTAAATCATCAGTAAGTTCTTCTGTACTTAAGGTTGCTTCCACTGCATGTTTGACTGTTTCTTCAGGTATGTCTGATTTCCCAGCCATTTCAACATCTGTCTTCTCATTTTCCTGATCACCTTTCTCTGATTCCACTGCTGCTGTTTTTAATGTCTCATTAAATTCTTCCTCTCTTTTGTTAGGCGGTGGTTTCGTTGATTCCTCCAGTATCTCAGACTTCATATGTTCAGTTGATTCCACTGCTTTCTCAATGTCTACAGACACAGCTGCTGCTGAAGGTTGCTCAGTATCTGGTAGTGATTCCGAAAGTTGATCTGCTTTGGGTAAAATCTCTACACCATGCTGGCTATCTGTCAATTGAACAGTACTTTCAGTGGATTTGCAAGCAATGTCAGTATCTGTAATATTTTTTAGAGAGGATTCTTGAGTCTCCTCGAGTTTCTGACCTACTCTTGGCTCACCCTTCACAGACACTACAAGAACCGAATCAGATGGTATATTTTCCAGGGCTTGTCCATCAGTGTGCTGATCCTCTGACACTAAGCTTTCTTCCACCTTATCGTTGGCTTCAATGGGCAGTGCCTGCTCAGGAGCAATTTCCTCCTTTACTAGAGTTACTGTTTCAGGTGGGGGTTCATCAGTTTTTTTCTCATCTCCCATGAATGACATGCCAAGGAGTCCAAAGCTGCCAGTTTTAGTTTTATTCAGGTCAGCACTTCCACCAAGTGAGAACATGGAGGAAACTTTGAATATACCCTCTGGCTCAGGTGGTATAGAGGTTGTTGGCGATGCATCAACTTGGGCCTGACTGGATGGTGGCTGTTGAGGTCCACCAAAAATAGAGAACAGTCCTTTTCCTGGTGGCTCTTTTTTAGCAGATGCTGCTGCTGGGGGAGCACTAGGACCACCAAACATAGAAAACATTCCAGATCCAGGAGTTTCTTTGGGTGTGGTAGAACCAGGGAGGATGCCACTGAAAACAGAAGATCCAGCTGCAGGTGATCTTTGTGGGGGTGCATCACCAACACGTGGGCCTCTTGGACTAGGTGGTTGCTGAGAAGTTGGTCCACCAAACATTGAGAATAGCCCTCTGCCTGGGGGCTCTTTTGGGGGAGGACCTCTAGGTGGCATAGTGTCCATAGTGGGACCTCTTGGGCCAGGTGGTGGCTGAGCAGCAGGTCCCCCAAACATTGAGAATAATCCCTTGCCAGGAGGCTCTTTGAAGGCAGATGCTTGTGGTAGTGTTTCTCTGGGTGGTTCAGGTGGAGGCTGAGCATTTGGCCCACTGAACATAGAAAACAAACCTGTTCCAGGTGTTTCTTTTGGAGCAGAAGAGCCAGGACGAATGCCACCAAGTATTGATGAACCAGGCTGGGAGGGAGTCTGCTGGGGACTTGCAGTAGAGCCACCAAACAGTGAAAAGAAGCTCTTTGCTAGTTGTTCTTGTGGGGCTTCTGGTTCTGGTGGAGCAACCCCAGGAACAGAGATTTCCTCTTTTGGGGAGAACATCTCTGTAATGGGAGTTTCCTCAGGTTTGGATTTACTGGCAGCTGCACTAATATCCTGTTGGGTCTTAGCCTCAATGGATACTGGCTCTTCAATTGGCTTAACTTTAGAGGAAGGACATTCTTCAACAGGGGAAATATGCTCAGATGCAGGTGCACTAGCTGTTACAGCCTCTGCTTTGATGTGAACAATGTCAGTGGTCTCTGAGGTCTCTGTTGCTTCTATGATTAAATCTTTCTGGGGTTCATCTGAGAGAAGAGTGGTGGTGTCGTCTGTGGGGGTGGGCACCATCGCTGATGACAAGGTGGAGAACTCCACTGATGGTGGCATAGTCGTGGTTTCTTCTGTGGGAGTAGTGGGCTTTTCTGATGCCACTATAGTGGGCTCCTCCAATGGAACAGTTTTAGGCTCCTCTGATAGGACGATTGGCTCTTGAGTTGTAATTTCATTGGTCATTACATCTTGAGAAAGGGCCGATTGCTCCCTGGTTGGTAGTGAGTCCAGACATTCAGTGGATGTGGTGTCCCCAGGAGAACAGATTGCCGGAGACTTCTCTTCCCGAGTAGTGTTGTCACTCAACTCCAAGAGCTCATCCTCTCCTATTGTGTCCTCTTGTGTACTGGCAGCTGAGACCCAAATATGGGGTAATAATCTCCTTTGAGGAACAAGCTCAGTCACATCTGTTAGTCCTTCTAAGGATATAGGGAGAGACGATGGAGGAATTATCGCCTCTGCATCTTCAGCAGATATGCCTTCCACAGTCATTGTGGATGAAATCGTTTCAGAGCCTGTTAAACTCTCATGTTGTGGGATATTCAATTCAGGCATTGTTTGTTTAAGATTTGTATCGTCTGATGTGGCCACTCTCAGAGTAGTTTCAGTGGAAATTGATGCAGCAATCTCCTTTAGTTGGGAGGACTCCGAAGTGTATCCACAGATCAAATCTTCTGTTGGTGTCTCACTGGAGGGTGAGGCCACAGGGGTGGTGCTTGGCGAAACCTGAGGACTGGTGCCTCTTGACACCAGTCCTTTATCTGGTGAATCAAAAGTTTGAGATGCAGCCAGAGTGGACAGTGCCGGTAAGGTCAAAGTGGTGTCCAACATGGGTCCAGAGCCACTGAGTGCAGAAATCACGGCAGAAACTGGGTTTTCTGTTGTGGGAGAATTACTGTCACTGGGTTGCACATGTGAGCGTGTCTCTGGCAATTTATAGACCAAATCTGGTAGATCCTTAGCTGGGGATATCAGGGGTTGAGTAGTTGATGCTGCATGGGCTACAATGCTGTGGGTTGGAGTCACCTGATACTTGGACTCCACAGATGGCATGACAATTGGCTCTTTCTTGAGAGACCGATCAGGTACAGTTGTGGCAGCTCTTGTTGTTGTCACGATAGAAGGCTGAGAACTTGATTGACCACTGAACATTGAGACCAAGCGTTTGACTGATGTCTCAGTAGTTGGCGATCCTGCAGGTGTTTGTCCAGGAGATGCCTGAGGGCTTGGAATAATAACCCCTTGGTCCATTTCCCCTCTTCTCACATTTGTTATAGGAGTCGGGCCTTGTGATGTGATGGCTTGAGGGATGAATCCACAAGTCACTGTTACCACAGCTTTCATTGATGTTGCTGTGGTTGGAGCTGCAGCAGTTGTTGATTGTAGCTGGACAGAAATTGGATATTGGCTTGGCCCTGCTTGAAGAGAAAGAGTAACAGGTTCCCTCACAATAGCTGAGGGTGTAGGAACACTCCTATCTATGCTCTGTGCACGCTGTGCAGGTGGATAAATAATTTGGGGCCCATAACACACTTGACTAACACTAGAGGGAGGCAATGGCTGGTCATATTTAATCAGTGCTCCACTCTCATACTGGCTTTTCTCACCAAAGCTGTCCACTGTTGCTTGTTTGATTAGAATTGTTGGTGTGGAGTGAATGCCATGTTGAACACTTTCTTGTCTTTGCATCATTGGCTGAGATCTATCCATGTAAACTCTGTCACACTGCTGATGCTGCAGGACCAATCTCTGTGCATTTAACTCAGGTGGTCTTTGAGGCAACGTTTCAGATTGTCTGGGCTCAATTACATGTGGGTCACTGACGTGCTGATAAGCATTTCTTGATGTGAAAGCAAGCCTTCTAGCCTGTGTTTCTTGAGGTGCAAGGGATTTAGGAGCCTCCATCTGTGGCTGAGCACAAGCAGTGTAATGTGAAGGACTCAATTGTAAATCATTCAGTTCTGATGGTGCTACAGATTGCTTTCTGAATTGCCTCATGCTGTGTTGGACACTTGGTTGTTTGTTGAAAGATTCTTCTCTGGGAATGGATGGTTTCTGATGGTTTGTGACAGAAACTGAGTCTTTAGTGGAGGCTGAGGTGTGAATTACTGGGGCTACAGATCGCTGTTGATAATTAGAATGATTACACACTGAGTTGGAGGTTCCTCGTGGAGAGGAAAGATCCTTGACTCCATGATCTGTCCTGCTTTTATTTCTGTCATCTTCTACCTCTACAGTCAAATCAACAACCCCCGGAAGTGATTTCTTTCCAGATGATTTTTCAATGTGTCGCTTCTCCAACATTCCATTCTTAACCTTGATATTGGTGAAGTCAATAGGCTGTCCATCTTGCAATTCAGTATAGTGTCTGGGTGTTTGTGGTAATTTTGGACTTCCAGAGAAGTCCATAGGTTTACTGTGAGATTTGGTTTCTTTGTATGGCCACCTCGAAACTGAAAATACTCCATTGCTGTGAAAAGTAGGGATCTCCGGATACAGGGGCTCAGTTGTGTGGAGTCCACTCATGGCTGGTCTTTCCTGAACTTGGATACATGGCTTCTGGATCAAATTTTGCTCTTGACATTTCTGTGGCTGTGAAGATGGTCTCATTATCAAAGGTACACCGACTAACTCTTGTCTGGTGAAAGTGGACCTGTCTTTTACAAGCGGCACTGCTCCAGTCCCTGAGGGATCAGTGATGTCTTGTCTTGTCATGTCTGCAGGTTTATGTGTTGATTTTGAAGACATATCCAAAAAGCTTTTGAGAGAATTTGCTGGTGCTGACATTGTTTTATAGGGCAACGTTTGAGCAGGGGATTGGGGTGTTTGTTTCCCTGGGATAGAGCTCATAGATTCATCCTTGATTAAACCTTGTTGAGGCTGACGTCGTCTTGTCTGTTGTACTTGGGGGGTAGGTGGTTCTACAATCAAAGGAACGCCAACAAAGTATTTCAGTGCCAGTGCACTGGCCATTGGCTTTTCCGTCACCAGTGCCATTGCATCTGAAAAGTTAGGATCTGTCATCTCGGCATCCATTTTAACTGCCTTTGGGGTTGTCCTTGGAGACATATCTAATGTGCACTTAATAGAGTTTGCTGGGGCTGAGGCTGCCTGATACAGTAGAGCTGTGGGTTGAAACACCACCCTGGATTCATTTGATAGGGAAGAAACTCTGGAAAGCCCTGAAGAAGCTTGCTGGCATAAAAGAGGACTTGGGGCATCTGTTCTACTTAGATGTTGCTGTGTTTGTGCCCGAATCACTGGTTGAGTCTGCTTCTGACTTAGTTGTTCTTGAGGACTTGGTGTCTCCATGACCAATGGAAGACCAACAGAGACATACCTGGCCAATTCTCTGGCTGATGGTTTGGTTTTCACGAGTGACATCACTTCAGTTTGGTGAGACTCTACTTCTTCCAGTGCTGTTGGAGATGGTTTCAGAGACATATCCAATGTTGCTTTCACAGCATTTGGGGGTGCTGATGTTCTCTGATATGCTTGACCTGATGGTAACGTTGCCAATGTAGATTGATTTGATAGGGATGGTTTCTTGACAAGAAGACCTGAAATGTTCTGAGGAGATGTTTGTTGCTGTGGAACAGAGCCTGGTTGGTTTACCCTGCTGTCAACACCCTGCTGTGGAGGGGTCTGAGTTTTGGTTTGCACCCCCACCTGTTTTTCTTTGTCAAGAGTTTCCTCTGAGGGAAGCTCCACAACTAATGGTACACCAACAGAGTCCATTCGTGCAAGTTCACGATGACTTGGTTTACTCCTCACAAGTGGAATTGCTTCAACAGGGGACGTCTCAGCTGTTTCTTCAGATGGCTTTTCTGATGACCATACATTTGGTTTGGAGGACATATCTAATGTGGCTGTTATTGAGTTAGCTGGTGCGGTGGCTTCCTGGGAGAATTGCAGAGACTGCATGGATCCAGTGGACTGGATTGAAGGAGATCTTTCCTGTGCAAAGACTGCCCTCTTATTATAGATAGGCACCTGTGGCCTTGTAACCGGGCTTCCCATCTGGGAAGCAGTTGAAGTCTGACTTTGCTGAGGCTGCTGCTGCACAATGGCTGGAGAACATGAAGGTGATATTTGCTGTTGATGAATGTCTGAGGGTTCAACTTTAGAGGACAGATCAAGAGATCCATGTAGGTCAGACATTTCCTTCAAAGCACCATGGGTTGCAGTTCTTCTATTTACTAATGACATTGCCTCAGTATCAAGATGCTCAGATGGCACCTCAACTACATGGGAATGTTGAGGAGATGGCTTTGGAGACATGTCCAATGTAGCTTTTATTGAGTTGGCTGGTGCAGTGGCTGTCGGATGGGGTTGGGCAGTTTTATGCATTGATCTAGTAAACAGGTTTGAGGGAGATGATTCCTGTGCCAAAATTGCCTTCTTATTGCTTACTTTATGGGCCTGAAGGGAAGTCTGACTTTGCTGAAGTTGCTGTTGCACAATGTCTGGAGAATGAGAATGTGATGGTTCCTGTTTGTGAATGTCTGAGGGTTCAGCTTTAGGTGACAGATCAAGAGATCCTTGGAGGTTAGACACTGTATCACTGACTGAAGTTATTTTCTTCAATAATGAAATTGCCTCTGTATCAGAAATCATTGGTGACACTGCGGCTGAATAGTCAGCAGGTTTTGGAGATGGTTTTGGGGACATGTCTAGTGCACCTTTGATTAAATTTGCTGGTGCTGAGTCAGTACGGTAAGTCTGAACTGATAGAGAGGGTCTGCGATCAAGTGGTGGTCTCTGGCTGGACCCAATCCTTGTTTCTGGGCAGGGAGATCTTCTCAGAGAAGGAGAATCGTGACCAATGCTTGTGTCTGGACTGGTAGATCTCAGAGAAGGAGAATCCCTTTTGCACAAATCCTGGCTGGGGGATCTCACTAACGAGGACTCGTATCCAACCCTTACCTCTGGACTAGGCAATCTTCTCAATGAGGAGGATTCACTCCCTACCCTTACTAGTGGACTGGACAACCTTCTCACTGAAGATTCATGCTCAGCCCTTATATCTGGGCAGGTTGATTCTGAAGCAGAGCCATCCTCAACTTTTATTTCTGGAGTGGACACTATTCTCACAGGTGTGTAGTGTGGAACTTTATGCCACATAGAGGGCTGAGGAGAAACATTTCTTAGGAGTGGAACACTTTTAACTATTTGTGAGGGGAGTTCTAACACCGTCTCTTCATTCGTCCATTCAGTTTCTTCATCCTCAAGCTCCTTAGTCAAGTCTACAACTGCAGATGGTTTTTGATCCACAGACTTCTGCAACTCATTTTGCTTTTTGTCTTTAACCCTCTTTGATTTATACTTTGAGAAGTCAACAGCCTGCACTTTTTGCTTGTCAGCGGCGCCCTCCACAGTCTGCAGTGATGCATCCTTCATTTTTATGTTCTTGTCTTTTTTACTGACAGATGCAGATAAATCCAATGTTCTGCTACTGGGAAACTCCTTCCTGCGGTAAATTGAAATGGACTTGTATGCACCATCTAACATTCCTTGGAATTGTGGCAAGGCTGTCTGAGGTGATTTTAGTGCTGGTTGTTGTCGAGGTGAGAGTGGTGTTTTGTTTGCCTGCTGAACTGAGGTGGACTCTCTTGTCTGGGAAGGTTGTCTTGACAGTTGTGGCCTCTGTGGTGAGGCAACTGAGGGTGAACCCACAGATGCCGCTGGGGGAGTTGGTAATATTCGATTAGAAGATGTAACTGTTGGTTTGGATTTATATTGCTCTGTGGTCTGTGCTACACTATGTGGAACATCCTCTTTGACCATCTTAGAACCCACAGATGCCGCTGGGGGAGTTGGTAATATTCGATTAGAAGATGTAACTGTTGGTTTGGATTTATATTGCTCTGTGGTCTGTGCTACACTATGTGGAACATCCTCTTTGACCATCTTAGATCTCAAATTTTGAATGCCAGAAGACGGCATACCTTTTGCCTGTTTGTCATTGGAGCTCACCTCCTGAGTAGATGGTCCTATAGGTGTTGCAGGAAGTTTTCTCATGGGTGAAGGAGGTCCTGGTTTTGATGTGGGGGTTTCAGGGAGCTTTCTAGTAGGGGTGGAAGCCACTGGAATCTTACTAGAAATGGTTTGGGAAATAGAGCTTGCAATTGAGCTTGGTGTTGTGGTTGTTTTACTAGCATTGGGATCAGAGGACCCACCAACAAATCCACCAATAGCTGAAAATATGGAGGTTGTCTTCTGTTTAAGATGGTCTGCAGCTGTGTTTTTCTCAGCATCCACTATCCTGATGGCAGGAATAGTTTGTCTGTTTTGAGATAGATGTGTACCGTAAGTCCCTGGGGAACGTACAGATGTGTTGTATGATGGTGAAAGGACATCTTGTATACCCTGATTTTTCCAATAGGGACCTCCATGACCACCCTTCAATGACTTAAAAGTGAGATCAGTGGCACCCAATGGCTCCTCTTGATAGTCATAACCAGTTTCTTTCGTGTTTATTTTGATTTTCTTAAGCTTGTAAGCACTTAAGTCAACAGGCTGTTCTGCTTGGAACACAATGGACTCCTGAAACATCTGGGAGAAACTTTCCAAGTTCATATTCATAATCTTATCGCCTTTTTTGAAGGCTGAGGTGAGGTCCATGGGGGCATTCAAGAGCTGGGATTCTCTTTGATGTTGATCTGAATTCCGGAGAATGTATTTTTCATTGTAGAGGGGAATCTTGAAGCCACAGAGGGTGACTTTATCCCTCTCTCTTTGTTTTAGAATGTTTGCAATGTTTTCAGTAATTTGTCCTAATACCTGTACATCCTCCGGTGCAGCACAAGCATACAGGTGCTTACCAGCTCTGTCAGTCAGAAGGGAATAAATGAACTCTTCATTTGTAAAAACATAGTACCCACAATCCCCTGTCTCAGCTGGCCACCACATTCCTTGATCCAACAGAGAAAGCCATTGCTGATACCACTCAGAGTCCTCAAACATGTCCTCCTCTACATCTCCAGTAATTCCCACAGAGGTGCTAAGGTCCATAGCACCATGGGTCAAATCCATTGGCCCCTTCTTTGACAAAAGTCTTCTGAAAAAGTCTGTTGCTGATTTTTTATCAAACACTTTCTTTTCTTTTAAGGAACTGTGAAGCCTATTTTTATCCAATACTTGGCTGGATTCAAGGATGCTACCTTCAGTAAGAGACTGGCATCTGCTGAGCTTTGTTTTTGTCTCCTTTGGGGCCAGATTTAGAGCACTGTCCATCTCAATCCAGGGTTTCTTGCACATTCTATCTTGATTACTAAGGTCACCCAGATTGTCACAACTGCTCCACGGTTTCTTTTCCCTGCAGGTCATGTCAAACAGAATAAGATCCTCCTCTTCTGGCCCAAAAAAGCCATTCTGAGGTTGCTGTCTTCTTGAGTCTCTCCAAGGATGTGAGGGTATGTTAAACTGGCTGGTGTCCATTTCTTTAAGGTTCTGCCACCCAATATTTTCCCAAGATGATACACCATTTGTTTGCTGTATGTACCCCTGATCTACCTGATAATGTTCCTGGACTTGAATAGCTAAGGCTTCAGTCAAAGCATAATCATTGAGTTGTTGCCAAAGAAGAGCCTCAATGAGACACTGATGCTCATATAGCTCTGGGGCAATAATGCCATGCTCTGCAAAGTTGTACAATAGATCCTGGTAACCATACTCATCAGCTGTGCCATACAAAAGGTGTTGGATTTCATCCAGGTAATGTTGGGTAGTGTTAACATTAGGCAAATTGTGAGAATATTGAGGCTCCTGACTGGAATGAGCACTTGAGGTGGCTGTGGCACTTGTGCTGGTTGATGGAGTAATTGTGGTAATTTCATCTTTGTTTTGTTTTGGAAGTATACGATCAATAAAACTTTTTTCTGTTTCCTTCCCATTGGGTGGGGTGATATTATTGCTTGGCCCTGATTTGAAAATGGTGGATAAGAATCCAGCTGAGCTGCCAATAGAGCTGGTCTTTGGTTCATCCTGTCCAGACTGTATGATGGGTGTTTCTTGAGCCTTTGATGCTGGCACTTCTTCTGTGGCACCAGAATGTCCAGAGGGAAAATCTTTCAGTGCATGTGCTTTTATATCTGTTTCTTCTCCGCCATCCTGAAAAGAATGCTCCTCTACCGGCTTGGCCCGCTGAATCTGTGGGCGCCCTTGCCCAGGCTTAATACCAGCTGGACCTGCCTGTTGTGGTTGTTGGGGTTTCTGACCAGCAGGTTGGCTATTCGGTGTCTGCTCCTCAGTTGTGGCTGTAAGCTTGTTGAACAATCCAGAAAACAATCCCCCTGATTCAGCTTGAGGTGGATTTTGAACGGGCTTGTTTGGACCTTTTTGATTTGTATTTGTTGTTTGTTGCAGAGGTTCTACGTCAGATATGGTAAGCTTGAGGAAGCCAGAGAGCAAACCACCTGTTGGAGCAGGCTGCTGAGCTGCCCCTTGTTGAGGAACAGGTGTATTGGATTGCTTTTGCTGTGCAGGTGATGACTGTTTAGGGGGTGTATTTTCTGAAGCCCCAATCTTTAAAAACCCAGAGAGGAATCCACCTTGTTGATTAGGTTGAGGGGCCTGTTGACTTGAAGTTTGGCTTTGACCTAGAACATTTGTCTGATAACCCTGTTGAGTCCCAGGCTGTGGTGAAGGCTGTTGTGGTGCACCATCAGCAGCTGCCAGCTTGTTAAACAGCCCTGATAGCAATCCACCCTGCTGTGGCTCAAGGGCTGGAGGTCCAGGCTGAGGGATGTTATTTTGCCTTTGTAAGGGCTGTCTGTTACCCTGCTGTTGATTTGTGCGATTGCCAGGTTGCTGTTGCTGGGGTGGAGAGGGCTGAGCTGCAGAAAATATCCCAGAAAGAAAACCACCCTGTTGACTGGGTGGTTGCTGGGGTGTATTTTGACCTGGTCCAGGTGCTTGCGGCTGGCCTGGCTGACCACCATGTGGTGGCTGAGGGGCTCCAGCATCTACAATCTTGTTGAAAAATCCTGACAACATTCCTCCAGGCCTACTGGGAGGTTGCTGTGGGGGAAGCTGATGTTCCCTTTGCAGGTTCTGCTTGTTCTCTTGCTGCTGATTTAGCTGGCTCCCCACAGGGACAGGCTGTTGTTGCTGTGCTGGTGGCACTTGGCTGGTGGCAGCAGCATCTGGAGCTCCCATGCCAAACAGGCCAGAGAGGAAACCACCTTGCTGTTTGTCCAGTGGTGGTGGCTGTGGTGGCTTTTGTTCTTGGTTTGGAGCTTGGCTACCTGGTACTGGTTGTGGCTGAGGTGGTGTAGGGTCTACTGAGGTTATTTTATTAAAGAGCCCAGACAAAATACCACCTGGTTGTGGAGTTTGTTGGTTTGTTTGAGCACCAGGGTCACCTTGCTGTGGTTGAATTGGGGCAGGCGGTGTTGTCTCTGAAAATTTAAGCAGCCCACCAAACAGGCCGCCTGGCTGGGGTAGTGGTGCTGCATGCTCAGGTGGTTTTTGAACTTGAGGATCTGGCTGCTTTGGATTATTTGCTTGCTGATCTGGAGCCCCTGAATGTTGCTGCTCTTGGCTGGGTTGAGGTTGATCTGTTGAGTGTGGAGTTTCTGCGGATGCCAATTTAAGCAATGCTCTCAAAAGACCTCCTGGTTGACTTGGAAGAACAGCGCTGTGGTGTTGTGTGGGAACAGGCCCTAGTGTATCAGGCAGCTCCTGGTCAGACTTGGCTGGTGATGTTTGAGGGGGTTGAGGCCCAGTCACAGTGTCATTAGCTAATTTCAAAAACCCAGACAAACGACCTCCAGGTTGGGTTGGGGGTGGCTGAGCAGCAGCCTGTGCTGGGACACTCTGCTCTTGTGGTTGGTTAGCCTGACTGCTTGGAGGCACTGGTTCTGCCTGTGTTGCAAGAGACTGAACACTACCAGATACATTGTCAGCAAATTTTAAAAATCCAGAAAGCAATCCCCCTTGTTGAGGAGCTGCAGCACCTTGTTGTGCCTGCTTGGTAGCAGACTGAGGAACTGAGGAGAACAAGCCTGAAAATAACCCACCTTGTTGTGGCTGCCTAGCACCTGCCTGGGCTTTGTTGCCACTAGACGCATCTTCTGACGAGGCTAGTGTGAACAAGTCAGAGAGCATGCTCTGAGGTTGTGGATTAATTTGGGGCTCAGATTTAGGTAATGCTTCTTCCTTAGGCTTTGGCTGGCTTTTATCTTTAGATGTAGGAGCCATTTCAAGCTGGGATGATGCATCGGTCTGAGTCAGTGAGCCAGGTTGACTTTGAGAGTCTGTAGGAGGCTTCGGCTGCTCTCCGGGGGCCAACATCTGTTCGGTGCCAGGATCTGTGCCTTCTTGTAAGTCTGGGGTTGTAGAGGCTGTTACTTGTGGTTTTGGTGGTTGCTGAGCCGTCTCATTCAGTGGCGCCTTGAAGAGGTTAGAAAACCACCCTGTATCCACGTTCCCTTTAGAGACACTTTCAAGAAGTGCTGCATGGCTTGGGGATGGAGTTCTAGAAGGGCTGGGAGACACATCCTTTTTAGCAGCATCAATGTCCTCACCAGAGCCAAACTTCAGAATGCCAGAGAGCATGCCTCCCTCTGCTTTGGTTGCCTGCGATGTGGATACATTTTCAGAGGAGAAAAATGGTAGTTTAAGTTTGCTGCCAAGAAATGACTCCTCTGCAGGTGTTGAGGGGTCACCCTGGGGAGGCTTTTCAGATGGGGCTGTTGATATAAGTGAAGTGAACGATTTCTTAAAAGGACTGAAAAACCCAGTGTCCTCGGCAGCGGCTTCACCTCGTGGCTTTGTATCAGATTTTGGCTCAACAATTGTAGGTGTTAGCCTTTGCTGAATGTCAGGAATCTCACCAGATGACTCTGTTTCTGGAAGAAGCTCCACTGACCCACTTTCAGTATCTGGAAGAAGTTCTACCGATCCAGTCCCTGACCTTTCACCAGACCCTGTACCCTCAGGACTTCTGGATCTGTCTATAGATCCTTGTCGGGACTCATTGCTTTGTGCGGATGCACTTCTTGGCTCCGGTGATTGGGATGATGTCACTCCAGATGATGGTTTACTGGAGAAGAGTCTCATTGGGCTAAGTCTTCCCAACATAGAGTCAACAATAGAGGTGGTCTCCTGAGTTTGGCCACTACTGCCTTGTGCCTCAGCCCCAGCTGGCATTGCGCCTTGGTTGCCCTCCTGCGGCTGGCTGGGATCGGAGGACTGAAAAGGTAGAAGAGACTGAAGCGAGAATTTTTTCTCTGTCATTGGCTCCTGAAGCGCAGGAGGAACAACGGCTACGGGGGTTGTGGTGCCAGTAGGTTTGGGGATGAAAGAGAGAAGTTTGGAAATGCCAGACTCTATCTGTGGTGGTTGCGGAGAGGTGGATTGGGTTGTACCAACAGGGGTTTCAGTGGCTTCTGCAGTGGGCTTAGAACCTGTTATGGTGTTAAATAAGGAGCTCATAGCATTTTTCACCCCAGCTATACCCTGCTCCACAGCAGTGTCCTCTTTCATTTCAGCCGGCTTGGCCTCATCATCCTTGGCCTCATCATCCTTGGCCTCATCATCCTTGGCCTCATCATCCTTGGCCTCATCACTTTTGGTCTCATCACTCTTTGCCTTTCTTTTCACATCAGTTGGCAAAGCTGGGAGCCTTCTCCTTGGTGATTTAGGTAGAGTTTCATATTTGTTGATCTCGTCCTCTTTCTCAGCCAGGTATTCAGACACAGAGTGAACCAAGCTCTGAAGTTCATCCATGGTGTCTACATACACATCACTTGGCTCCTCCTCTGGAGACAACGCAGGATCTTGTCCATGGCTTGCCCTCCTTTCACTCCAATTGCCCTCTGCTCTGTAAGGGGACATGTAATTGTCCGGGTAATAGTAGCTTTCATATTCATATGTGACATCCCCCTCAATGAATGTCTGGTCATCCAGTTCTTCCTCCGACCCAAAGGAGTACTGCATCTCATCTGACCCAATTGACCCATATTCACTCTGGGCCCCAATTCTTGCCGCCTCTTCCCTGGCAGCCTCCTCCTCCCGGTAGATGGCATAGTTCTCCAGTGTGTCCTCCAATGTCGTTTTAACCCACAATCTAGTCTTATACAACAGACTCTCTTTGTCTCTCTGGTGTTGTTGTATTTGCTTTACAGAGGGGATAATGTCAATTTCAGGTGGGGAGGCCTCATCCTCGAAGCTGCCTGCCTCTTTATAAACAAGACGCACGCCCCCGCTAACAAAACCGTGGCTCTTCCTGTGAGGCAGGAAGTCTGTGTCATCAAATTCCTCTGGTACTTCATCCGGTGACCCTGCATCACACTCAACTGTGTGGTAAAACCTGCTGCTTTTGGATTGTCTGGGGCTGTTTGAGATGCGGTAAATGATGCTCTTGTCCTCGTCCTCCCAGGTCTTCTGCTCTTGGTCCAAGTAATCGTCCAACACTCCACTGTCTGGCACTTTGAATCTTTTCTCCCAGTCCTCCACACCCATGCCAGAATCTACTGGGAATATTCTGACCCTTCCCTTACTCTTTGAATGTCTAGTTCAGACAAAAATAACATAGATGCCATGCAGGAAGAAGTGGAAATTGTTGCAAAGAAAGAAAAAAACAAGAGGTTAGTAGTGAATAAAGCGAATAAAGCAAATAAAAGTATATATAATGGTAATGAAAGGCAAACAAAGTTTGATGAACGTGTGTGTATGCATATGCTTGGTGGCAGTGACAAAATAATGCTTTGTGTGATTTATATATAATTTGTTTTCTTTAACAGAGTCTAATTTCCGAAGCAATTTTCAGTCTAATTTCCGAAGCAATTAAATGAAATTGCATTGTGGTAATTATTCCCAAACTGTGAAATACAGTACATAACCATTTGAATATGCGTTTAAACTTACCAGCCTGATGTTTTTTAATACCCAATCATATTTTTCTTTAAGGGCTTATTTTTCAACACAGGATATTTCACCAGTAGTGCCTGCAACCTGGCAACATACTGAAACTACAACTATGGTTCAGGTAAACAGGTACACCGTTCAGAACCCAAGGTTAAGCGGTATTGGAATCAGGCAAGTGGGAAACTGCATTACGAGTCCCTTGAGAGGAGTTAGTTTAATTCTAAGCCTCTAATCCTGTATCTGGTCTCACATTAGGACAGCAGTAGGATATTCTTACGCCCCTACACAGCTTGAGTTGTGCTGTCCAATCAGATTGCTCTCCCACAGACAGCAAACAGGTAATGTTTGTGTGTATATGTGTGTGTGTGTGTGTGTCCGTCTGTGCATGTGTGTGTGTGTGTGTGTGTGCGTGTGTGTGTGTGTGTGTCCGTCTGTGCATGTGTGTGTGTGTGTGTGTGTGCGTGTGTGTGTGTGTGTGTCCGTCTGTGCATGTGTGTGTGTTTACCTTGGTTCTCTGGGTTCTCTGTAGTCCAATTCATAGCTCTGTAAAGAGTCGGACTCCTTGGATTGGCCTTCGTGCTGTAGCCTGCGACCCATGGGGTACTGGTGCACGGACGAGTTGGGCTGGGATGTGGTGTGGTACCGTGGGGGGCGACTGCCAATCTCGCTCCGGTAGTCACTGTCACGATCATCCACTGCACTATCATGGTCTTCAAACGCTGGGAGGAGAGGGCAAACAGATTACTGTACAGTACATGAGAGATACAGATTGTTTCTCCCTCTGTGACAAACAGTTATTGACGTAAACACCATGACAATCAACTGATTTTTAAGTGTTTACCTCAGCATATGGGAGTTTAGCTTGGGAACTTTGGAAATCCAATGTCATGTTTTTTTTTTTAACAAGTATAACTCCTTTAACTTGCTCAGTTTCAGATGAAGTTATAATTTCATTCTGTAAAAAGACGCATTTAAAGTTTTACCTTATCTTAATGTATAAGTCCAGAAAACTTTTTTTTCTATCCACTATCTTGTTCTTAATAAACAGCTGATGCCTATCTGGAAGACCAATTCATGTACTCGCCCAATTAGTAGCGTTACTGACAAATTACTTTAGATGCATCTGTGTTTGTGTACACATTATTATCAACCAGCATGTCAGTGTTGAGAGTCTTGGATCAAATCTCCCTGAATGTTGTCAAATTAAGCCTCAAAAGGAAGAGCATGGCCAGAGGAGACATCTGGTTTCTCTGTAGCAAGTCAAGTCAGCAGTGACTGTGTAAGCTACAGTATGTTGGCCTATAGCGCCCTCCTGTGGTCGGGAGCAGGGAAGCAGGGCATGGACAGCTGGACAGACACAGGGATGCATGGTTTTAGGTGCAGGTCAAGGATATCTCTGTAATCTGGACATTTATCCATTTCTATGTAATTTGAAGAGACGGAGACACTAGGCCATGCATTCACCATTACCTATTTATCTATTTATGATTATTATAATTATTATTTTGTTTCGGATGTATCCCTCATGCTGAAATTAAACTACCCCCCACCCCCCCCCCCTCCACGTTCCCTTTAGAGACACTTTCAAGAAGTGCCGCACGGCTTGGGGATGGGGTTCTAGAAGGGCTGGGAGACACATCCCTCGTGCTGAAATTAAACTACCCCCCCCCCGGGATCGAGCCATATTCAGATCTGGCGAGACAAGGGCGCAACCCCCCCCCCCCCCCATACATTCACCATTATTAAGGTGAGAAAGGGAGGGGGAGAGTTGAATATGGTCTATATATAATATGACCAGCCCAGTGGCCTTGTGGTTAGAGTCCACCTTGAAACTGGGACGCTGGGGGTTCAATCCCCAGCCGAGTCATACCAAAGACTATAAAAAATGGTACCCAATCCCTCCCTGCTTGGCACTCAGCATCAAAGGTTGGATTGGAGTTAAGTCCCTGCGAAATACTAGCATCATGTCCAGGGGGTGTACTTGTACATATTAAGCTGCTTTACTCTAAGAAATCAGAATATGTTATCCTGCCCTATAGGCCACTAGGCTCTAGAAGCATTGGTTGTCAAGATTACTTACTTACTTTATATAATACCGGTCTATAATATAGGTGTATATTATATACAGTATATAGACCAAACCATGCATTGGCCACAAGGGTGAAGAGGACATGAATCCATAGAAATAATGGTCACAAGTGGAACGAGGACAGGACGCCACAGAAACAAGATTGAAAAGGTTGATATGAGTGGTGTACATACTCTGCTGCTTGCTCCATCCGAAATAACTCCAGTTGCCTTGTGGCATGGAAGCAAGTATTCACATAACGAAAACAAAGTGGGCAAGATATCTTCTGGTGATGCAGAACTATTCAACAATCATTCAGAGGCATTAGATAAGATACAGTAACATAAATGTAGGCATCCCAAAGTACTGACAATAAAGATGGAATTAATACATTTAAAAAAATGATGATCACGGACATGATATAAGGACCAAAACCCAATTGTTTTCCAAGTTGCAGACCAAGTGATCCATGGAAATGTGTCATATACATATAGGCTATGGTCAAAAGTGTTTAA
>NC_140239.1:2544508-2547008 GCF_949987555.1 Borostomias antarcticus | reverse complement strand
GCCCCCCTCCCTCAGTCCCTTACCCCCCCCCCCCCCCACTCCCACCGCCCTACTACCCCCCCCCCGCCCCCCTGCTCTCTCTGTCTCTCTGTCTCCCTCTCTCTCGCTCTGTCTCTCTCCCCTTTTTCTCCCTCTCTCTCGCTCTCTCTCACCTATTATGATGCTATTTATACTTAACCTCTCGTATTATTCTATTTCTATCATTATTTTTGTATATTAATGTATTTTATTATTGTTGATGTAAATGATGTGCACATAACATGTTTATTTTCAGCCTCCCATTTCCCTCTTCCTCAGGCTGCTTTTGTATATAAGAATTTGTTCGTAATTGCTTGCCTGGGTAAATAAAGTTTTTTTTATAAAATAAACTTATCTTGAATCTGTGTCTTCGGAACCAAGGCGATTTGCTCCTGTAACTGACTCCTCAATTGAAATACAGTAACACCACTCAATCAAGTCAAGTTGGATTTATATAGCGCCCTTCATGATACCCAGAGCGCTTTACAGAGTCCAGTATTCATTCAGACACAGTCATACCGTTGTACAGTATGTCTTTATGATGGTGGGGGAAGCCGGAGTACCCGGAGGGAACCCACGCAGGCACGGGGAGAACATGCAAACTCCACACAGAAAGGACCTGGAACGACCGGGATTCGAACCCAGGACCTTCTTGCTGTGAGGTGACAGTGCTAACCACTGAGCCACCGTGCTGCCCTGATGATACCATCACATTGCTAGGTTTACTACTGTAGGTGGCTTAGCTTCGTAAAGCAGCGAGGCCTACTGTATATAAGGACACAAGCAAAGGTAGAGGTAGTTGTTCCAGCCTGTCTTTGATGGGAGTTTTCTAGAAGCTTCTGAAATTATTATTAATTATAAAACTAGTGTAGTTTAATGGACAAAATATCGTTTCGGTACTATAGTGCTTGACCCCACATGCACTGTGAGTGGATTGGTGTTAAATTGTCACGGTACGTGCTCCGCATCGTTTGGGTAATCTCTTCCGGTCTCTGTCAAATTAAATGAGACGGAAGCCCAGTAATCCATGTTTTGCTACAGACACAAGAGGTTTGGTACGGTGCTGTCACGATACACAACCACATTCAATCTCTCTCTCCGTGTCCCGCTTTCACCGTCGCTAAATCTCCCCCCTCCTCCTCTCCCTTATCATGCATTTCCTCTCTCTCGTCTCCATTCTCTCTGGTCTGATTTAGAAACACATACATGTAAATAGACGAGAGAAAAGGTCACGGGTTCACCGGATGAAAAAGGAAGGTTAAAGGTGATAGTCAGGATGTCAATGTAGACTAATCAGTTAAAGAATAACAACTCTAACAAGGCTTGTAAGTCAATAGTATGAGGAATCGCTACGCCTACTAACATATGTACCATACCTGAGCCAATATGTAATAGCCTACTATTGGCTCATGAGCCTCGTTAAAGCTGGGTGAAAAATAGAGGTCCCAGCATTCACGTTTTAGTAGAAAAAGGTTTAATAAGGACAATGTGGACAATGGACGTTTCGGATGTTTCGGATCGATTCAAATCAGAATCGATTCATGAATCCCAAAATCTATCTTTTATTTAATGAGTGAATGAATAAATGAAGGAATGAATAGTTCCTTAATTCATCCAATGATTCATTCATTCATTCATTTTTGGAAATCAGTATCGATACCCAGCCCTAGTATTGATGTGCTGCATAACTTGGCAGTCATGTAATGAAGGTTACAGCTAAAAAAAAAAAAGAAGTAACACTAACCGAATCAATATTGAATCGAATCGAATCAAATTGAATCGTGATAAATGATTCTGAACCTTGTGAATCGGAATCGAATCGATTCTTGGACGATACCCAGCCCTAGCAGGGAGCTCTTGGGGGTGGTAATCTTACCCGCGGGTTCTCAGCGCCCCGACTGCGTCATTCAGCAACGACTCTCGCATGCCTCCAGAGGGAGTAGTAATACTACTCACTGACCCACTGCTGTAGCCTAGCGAGGGAGTAGTAATACTACTCACTGACCCACTGCTGTAGCCTAGCGAGGGAGTTGTAATACTACTCACTGACCCACTGCTGTAGCCTAGCCAGAGGGAGTAGTAATACTACTCACTGACCCACTGCTGTAGCCTAGCGAGGGAGTAGTAATACTACTCACTGACCCACTGCTGTAGCCTAGCCAGTAAAGAGCATATTGCAGTGAGACACCAGTGAGTCAATGTTTAGGGAAAGGATGTAGGAATTCGATTTTCTTGTTGTTTTTTTCTAGGATAAACTTAAGCTGTAGGCTATTCAGTGTTTACATGTTCCCAAACAAAACCACTTAAAAGCTTAGCCCAAACAAGAGTAGCCTAAACACTTAAAATAATCCTATTCTCTATTCAATAATCAAATTCAGTCCAAGGGTTCCATCATCCTATCAGTTCATTTTAAGTCATTACATTACATTAGTCATTTAGCAGACGCTTTTATCCAAAGCGACTAACAATAACTGCATTTAAC
>NC_140239.1:2529508-2539508 GCF_949987555.1 Borostomias antarcticus | reverse complement strand
GTCAAACCAAAGAGCACCTACTGTAGTCAATTCAAACAAAGTGCAACAAAAACAACCTCAAGTTTCAGTCCAACCCCCCCCCCCCGTTCACCTAACAGCACACAGGAGTGGTACAGCCCAATAGAGAAGGTGCATCATTCCTCATGTGTCATAGGGCTGATGGGAAACCGAGTCAGTAGATGTTTAAGGGGGAGTGCGGGCGGGGTAGGGGGCTGATATTGCCTCTGCGGTCTAGAAGCTGGAGGGGTAATTGGGAGCAGATGTGAAATGCCAGCGGTGAAGGGCCCCGTCCCCCAGAGAGAGGGGGAATGGCAGATGCGGGGTCCCGAGAGGCCAATGGTGTGAGAGCACTGGAGGAAAATCATTTAGCAACAAATTTCAATTTTACCCGAAGCAACGATCAGGGCAGAAGCTCCGAAAGGGCACAGACAGGTGGTGGTGGTGTTCTATTCAGGGAGACTGAATGCTAATCTTAAGTGGACCTGGGGATTTGTTGCAAGACATAGTTAATGAATAAGGCAAGTGACACTTCATGCCTCAGAAGTTAGGTGGGCTTAAAGGTACCCAACGAAACGTGAATCAAAACAATCCGTTCTTTGTTTATTACAGAGTAGTAAGCATAAGAAAGAGGGAGAAGAACAGGCTCTATTTACATCCGTTTGTACAGCTTGTGTACAGTAGAGAATAGAATAGGATAAAATATGAACTGTGGCACCCTCTTGGCCATGGGTGGACACCGCTCCTGCGGCTGCGCCCTGGTGGTCCCCAGAGACGCACAGACCCCGCTCCCTGGTTCAGCACCCTGGACAGCGTGGCCAGGTCACAGCCCTTCCTGGAGTTCAACACCCTGGACAGCGCGGCCAGGTCACAGCCCTTCCTGGAGTTCAGCACCCTGGACAGCGCGGCCAGGTCACAGCCCTTCCTGGAGTTCAACACCCTGGACAGCGCGGCCAGGTCACAGCCCTTCCTGGAGTTCAACACCCTGGACAGCGCAGCCAGGTCACAGCCCTTCCTGGAGTTCAGCACCCTGGACCGCGTGGCCAGGTCACAGCCCTTCTTGGAGTTCAGCAGCCTGGACAGCGCGGCCAGGTCACAGCCCTTCCTGGAGTTCAACACCCTGGACAGCGCGGCCAGGTCACAGCCCTTCCTGGAGTTCAGCACCCTGGACCGTGTGGCCAGGTCACAGCCCTTCTTGGAGTTCAGCAGCCTGGACAGCGCGGCCAGGTCACAGCCCTTCCTGGAGTTCAACACCCTGGACAGCGTGGCCAGGTCACAGCCCTTCCTGGAGTTCAGCAGCGTGGACAGCGCGGCCAGGTCACAGCCCTTCCTGAAGTTCAGCACCCTGGACAGCGTGGCCAGGTCACAGCCCTTCCTGGAGTTCAGCACCCTGGACAGCGTGGCCAGGTCACAGCCCTTCCTGGAGTTCAACACCCTGGACAGCGCAGCCCTTCCTGGAGTTCAGCACCCTGGACAGCGCAGCCAGGTCACGGCCTGTCCTGAAGTTCAGCACCATGGACAGCGCGGCCAGGTCGTGGCCGGCATATACAGGCCATTCAAGGTCGTCACGGCAGCCCTGGGACCCAGCTGGCACCGCTCACCTCATCAGCCCTCGCACTGCAGAAGCACCAGGTGCTGCTGATCAGCTGATGAGCCGGACTGCTGAGAACCCCAGGGAGGAGACCAGGCAGCATTCAGGCGACTCCATGAGTAGAAGGACATTTAGATGTTTGACAGCGGATCAGTTTGGTTGTTCCTGGAATAGGAACGTGACCGTTTTTTCCTCTGCTCACACCGCAGGTGGGAAGCCCGGACCTGATCCCAGGACCCCAGGATCTCCGCAGCCAGGCGGAGAGCACCCTGGAGGAGGGAGGCGGCTCGGCTCTCCCGCATTTCTGTTATACGTTTTTCCTTTGTTTGATCATTTGGTCTTATATGTAATAAATGCACCTCGGTGCTAACCTGCTCCCAACCCGCCCTCATTGCTCCACACCGCATTCCCTCTCGGTGTCCCACAGTACATACACACATCCAGTCTGTATAAATAGATATGTCTTGGAGAACGCAAACTGTATATACATAAATACAAGCAAATAGTAATATACATGGTAAATGGTAAATGGACTACACCTATATAGCGCTTTTCCACCTTAGCGGCACTCAAAGCGCTTTACAATGGCCTCTCATTCACCCATTCACACACACACTCACACACCAATGGCGGTAGCTGCCATGCATGGTGCTAACCTGCTCATTGGGAGCAATTTGGGGTTAGGCGTCTTGCTCAAGGACACTTCGACATGTGGACAGTCGGTGCTGGGATTCGAACCACTGACCCTTCGATCATTGAACGACCCGCTCTACCAACTGAGCTACAGCCGCCCATGCACACCTCCACAACACTCTCGTTCAGGCACTGTTATACAGTCTGATGGCCGCTGGCACAAAGGAACGTCTGAACCGCTCCGTATTGCACCTGGGTGGGAGGAGCCTGTGATGGGTGGGAGGAGCCTGTGATGTGGATACTGAATTTATAAGTGTCGTAACTCACCAGACATATATAATCCTTCCAGACCATTGCATGTTGTTACATACTACAAGTAAAGCTACTTTTCAGACAAGAGGATGTCAGCATTTTTTGGGGCACTACTCTACCTCAATGGAATTGTGTTTGTATGTGACGAACTAAAAGGACAATCATAATCCGATTTTTCTATAAAAATAAAAAAGCTAACCTTCTGAACCACTGCTTAATATGTTTTTCCCTGATTTATATCTTCAAAGCTCATTAAAAACAGGGCAGATTACATTCAGGGCCAGATAACTCAAACATGGGGGATTTTCTGAGTGCACAGTCCATAACCAGAGAAGAAAAAAGAAAAAAAAAGAATATTACTCTGCCATTTATATAAGACAAAGACCTTATCCACCCAATATAAGCTAATAAAATAGGCAGTTGTATGCTTGTATGCTATTTTAGCCCTCATAGATGCAGCTCTTAACAATGAAGATCTGTACTGAGATTATTACATAGTGGTATTATAAGTAGGCTAGGATATTCTTATCACCACAGTGGGCCAAAATGTCTAATGGAACTTGAAGGCTGCATTAAATTATCTTTTGTTGTTTTTGCTACTGTGTGATGATGTCACATTCCACTAACTGAAATGTATCCTGGATTGGTTGGATGGTAGCTTCCCTGCTGTGTCATTAATAATGAAAGGGTCGCATTTAACTGCTTTTAGTGCTACACAGTCATTATCTGCAGGGAACATTTAGTGCAAAATAAAAGATACTTAGAAACTTAGAAACAGACAGAGACGGAGACAAACAGAGAGAAAGAAGAAAGAAGGGAGAAAAGTGGAAATGGAAATAAACATGCCGACAGAGAAAGAGAGAGAGAGAGAGAAATGGAGAAAAGGAAGTGAATAAGATGGGAAGAATGAGCAGTCTAGTCACTCAATATGATGAGGGTGTCTCTTCCCATGTTTTCTCTTCAACAGAGTGCATTTGACAACATGGACATGTTATAGGATTTAAACTGTTTAATAGGGCAGATAGCCATAGACTGCAAAACCTCACTATCTGGCGTGTGTTTGTCCACACAGACAACATCACAGGCTGCCAGTATTTAGACCAGATGGTTCAGGAGCAGGTTTCAGGTCAACACACACCCCTCCTCTCATCTTCTCATTCTCCATCCTCTCTTGCAGTTCACAGATACCATCATTGATTTCCTGCCAATATGGGACGATGACGTGTGTGTGTGTATAGTATTATGTGTGTGAGTGTATTGTGGGTGCATGTGTGTTTTTGTGTGCGTCATATTTTCTCATGCACAGCTAGAAGCCCTATTCAAACAAACAGGACGGTATGAGGACCACAGACATGTAATCCTTGTTTGATAACCCAACCCATGCTTCCCCCTGATTTCCATCTTCAAAGCTCATTAAAAAGAGGGCAGATTACATTAAGGGCCAGAAAACATGGGGGATTTCCTGAGTGCACACTCCATAAACAGAGAAGCAAATGAATTCAACCAGCTCCCTGGGACAAAAGACAGAAAAAAAGAATGCTGTAATGAAAACCCAGATTCAACCCCGAAAAAGAATGTTACTCTTATATTACCCCATTTATATGATAATGTTACTCTTATATTACCCCATTTATATGATAATGTTACTCTTATATTACCCCATTTATATGAGACAGAGACCTTAGAGACCCCGTTCAAACAAACACACAAAGAAAGACTGTGTGACGACCACAGACACGTAATCCCTGTTCGATAACTGTCCTCAAGTGGCCTTTTCGCAAAAGTGTGTGTGTGTGTGTGTGTGTGTGTGTGTGTGTGTGTGTGTGTGTGTGTGTGTGTGTGTGTGTGTGTGTGTGAAACCTCATCTCTGCGCCTGAGCGACATCCAGCTGGGACAAGGCTCTTATTGCGCTAGAAACCCAGAGAGTTGGGGGGCAGAGTAATGAAGTGGCACGGAGAGGAATGGACGGATGACGGGGGGAGGAAAGCAGAGGAGGATGAGTTAGTCATTAGCCGGAGGGGGGCTCTTATCTTACCATTTTCTGTCCTCTCATGAACTTACTGCCCCTCTCCACAGATTTCGGATGACATCCCCCCTTTCTCCTCCACATGAAAGATGGAGGGGTGGTGGGCGGTGGCAGTGGGGGCTGATCCGGGGGATATGGGGACAGGAGGAGAAGCACGGAGGACACAATGCCCAAATTTGCCCTCGGACTGTTTAATCCTTCCCCTGATTGGTGGGAAGCCATGGACTTGAACTGACATTTTAGGCTGACATTTTATAATGAACTGACATTTTAGATTTTAGATTTTTAGTTTATGGTTTTATTGTATTCTATGCACTTTTATAGTGTTGATCTATCTATCTATCTATCTATCTATCTATCTATCTATCTATCTATCTATCTATCTATCTACCTTGGTGATATGGTATTGGTGTGGTGTGGTGTGGTGTGGTATGGTATGGTATGGTATGGTATGGTATGGTATGGTATGGTATGGTATGGTATGGTATGGTAGGGTGTGGTATGGTATAGTATGGTATAGTATGGTATGGTATGGTATGGTATGGTATGGTATGGTATGGTATGGTATGGTATGGTATGGTATGGTATGGTATGGTATGGCATGGTAGGGTGTGGTCTGGTTTGGGCTGGGCTGGGCTGGTATAGTAGGGTATGGTATTGGTATAGTATTGGTCCGATATGGTGTGCTATGGTGACAGGATTGGCTATGGGGCATCACAGCGGTGTGCTATGGTGACAGGTTTGGCTATGGGGCATCACAGCGGTATGCTATGGTGACAGGTTTGGCTATGGGGCATCACAGCAGTATGCTATGGTGACAGGTTTGGCTATGGGGCATCACAGCGGTATGCTATGGTGACAGGTTTGGTTATGGGGCATCACAGCGGTATGCTACGGTGACAGGTTTGGCTATGGGGCATCACAGCAGTATGCTATGGTGACAGGTTTGGCTATGGGGCATCACAGCGGTATGCTATGGTGACAGGTTTGGCTATGGGGCATCACAGCAGTATGCTATGGTGACAGGTTTGGCTATGGGGCATCACAGCGGTATGCTATGGTGACAGGTTTGGAATTTCAATCCATCCATCACCCAGTGTGTGCCAGGCAGGGGCGAGGGGGTTAATCAGAGCATAATCCATCATTCTGTTAGGGGGGGGTGTCAGATTTGTGATTAAGGGTGGGGGGGGGGCAAAATGACATGGACAGCCCCATTTCCTGCAAGGGGTTGTGGGAAAAGGCTGATTAAGAGTTCATTCACCATCCTATCGGCCGCTGCCTCAAACACAGAGCTGCACAGATGCATTGTGGTATTATTATTCCCACTGTTTTCAATTTCCCAGAGAGATAATTTGGTCACAGAGCTGAATTACCCGGGGCCTATACCACAAAGCAGGATTACAGGATTAGCGCGATAACGTCAGGGTTGTCAGTGTCACGACGGTGGTTCACATCGTGCTATACCACCATGGTTGTTTACGCTGCCAAGCTAACCGGAGCAGGTTAAGTTTGAGATCAAGGATCAAAACGTACAGTATGAAGCACTTCCTGCTGACCAATCGATCATCGTTAAAATCCAACCTCAGATGTTAAGACTTTTTACAGACCAACTAAACCCTCTTTGGCTTTCCCTGACGATGTTTATGTGTTGTTTTAGCATTTAATTTAGTGTTTTGCGACCAGCCCGGGAATTCCCTCACCAGGAGCTTGTGAATATCAGGGAATCTACCCCTGCGGATTTAATTCCGGATTTTCTCATCCCAACCGTGGAATGGGCCCCATGGTGCTCGGACATTACTGTGATCCAGCGACACGTGCTCTCCAGAGCTGGAATCACTCATCAGAAACTGCAGACCATTCTACCTTTGTTTTGCTTTTTAAAGGCCTTTGCCTGTTCAAATTGTGTTATTTTTGTTCAGTTGTGTTTTGTTATGCTGTGCATTTAAACCTGTAGCACTCTGATATTTTTTAAATGAAAAGTGCCTTATAAATATGTATTATTATTATTATTATTGTTGTTGTTGTTTTTATTATTGTTATTATTATTATTATTATTGTTGTTGTTGTTATTATTATTATTATTATTACTCACCCCGCCAGTTCAACTCATTCATAGTGCGCCGGTTCATGAAGCACAAAGCCGGCTCGTGGAACAGATTATTGGCCTGATTTACTGCAATCGCAAAAGCCAATTCGACCCAATGGAATAAGAGGTGTTAGTGGAAATAAATAAACATTTGGATGAACTACAGCAAAGAAATCTGAATATTACCAAAAAGAATGCTATATGGGAGAGTATCAGAGAGATATGTTGGTAAAACAAGGAGAACCGATGAAATTACTTGTCAGAGAAGATGGCAAGATATAAAGATCAAAGACATGTCTCTTCAAACAGGCATCTTCCCCAGAAACAGCTGTTGAAACCGCTACTATAGAAACCAAGCCTAGATGTTAATGCGCTGAACAACAGGCTGATATCCAACCTCCCCTTCATTAGTAAGACACTTGAAAAGAGAGTCTCAGTACAAATAAAATAAACTCCTTTCTTAAAGAAAATACCATCCTGGAGGAACTTCAATCAGGCTTTAGGACTCACCACAGCATTGGAACTGCAGAAAATATCAGTTGCTCAAAATAATGCTCAAAATAATCAGCGACCTCAGACAAAACTCTGATGCAAATAAGGTCTCAATTCTTGTGCTATTAGATCTGAGTGCAGCGTTTGATACGATCGACCATGACATCCTAATCAAAGGCTTGAAAGGCTGGTTGGTCTCTGTGGTAAACTGGTTCAGAAGATACATCAAAGGGAGAAAGTTCTTTGTCAGGCTTGGAGATGCGAGAGTGAATCACATCGTGATCATGTGACGTAGCCTTGAGTTTCTGTATGAAAAATGTTGTGTGATCAGGTTGTATGTCACCTTTACAAAAGCAAATTGGCGTAGCCTATAACCAGTCTACCAGTACCACAGCTATTATTATTTTTCGTTTATCTACGATAAAGCAGTAGGCTAACGCTGACAGTTTTACAATCCTCCATTTCATGGTTTAGAAATAGCTGTTATTTTTCTCTCGGTGTAACCTAATGCGGTCAGTAACGTTACTCAATTTGTTTCCCTTGATAAAACTACTCAAACCATTTCACTTGTGAAAGACAGCAGAGTTTCCGTTGCCAATAAATTATTTAACTGCCATGCCTACAGACTGATGCATGTTAGGCCTAGTTGGAATACCCTTAAAATGTTTTTTCTTTGTTTTCCAAGAGCTTCTGAAAATTCTCCCCTTCTAGCCCTATAAGACAGTTTCATGAGCCATTCTACTATTAAACTAGTCAGTCAATTTTGATCAGGTTAGGTTAGTCAACCTGAGAATTAGTCGAAACTCCCATCCGTAGTCGTGACACCAGTTATGCGTGATGGCGTTTGTCCTGGATAATGGTTTGTCAAACTTGCTTCCTACTACAGGCCTCTGGAGTGTTGCATCAAATTGAGTGAGAAAAGTAATTTCTTGAAGAAAGTGCTTTTGTCTTTCCAAAGTGGAGTAACCTGTTTAAGACCGTTTAAGACTCAGCATACATCTAGAGCAACTGTACTTAAAAGCACACACACACTAATGTTGTGCTGATCAAAAAGTGAAGTTCTAAAGTAGCCTACTAAAGTAACGACATTTCAAGTCAAGCATGAAAGCATGAAAGTTTGCTTGTGCTCGACTTGTACAGGCATGCGTTTCAACCTGCCCCCTACATCATTCACAGCTACACCATCTTGAAGTGGGAGACTCTTCCTCTCTACAAAATTGAACAAGACATTGAATATATTTCCTGCACACTCAAGGTGGTTAGACACTGGAGAAAGACTGGCAGAGGGGATGAAAAAAGGGAAGAGGAAGAATGGAAGGGAGGGGTAGAGAGAGAGGGATGAATGACTGGCATCTACCAATAACTCCTGATTAGGCCCATAGAGAGCGAGGAGACTAGGGCTGACTTTCTGAAGGGCGGCCGTCCGTCTTGCCTTCCTGCCCATTAAGTTGGCTGGCTGTTCCACCGGCGCGTATCCCAGCATGCAGTGGGGACTCCCAGGAAGCTGCCAGCTTCATTCATAATTAAGATTACTTATTAAACTGAAATAATTATAATCGGTTACACACCAACGTGTGCCGAAGGGACGGACAGGAGCTGGCTGACATTTACGAAGATGTCTTCTACAGTATGGTCATTGTATTATAGTCATTAGTGTTGGAGGGAGGGAGGGAGGAGTGGGGGGCTTGGATTGGAAAGAAAGAAAGAAAGAAAGAAAGAAAGAAAGAAAGAAAGAAAGAAAGAAAGAAAGAAAGAAAGAAAGAAAGAAAGAAAGAAAGAAAGAAAGAAAGAAAGAATAAGTCTAACGTAAAAAACATGAAGAAAGTGAAAGAGGTGTACAGAATTTCTGTCTTGACTGTATAACCATAATTTTAGTACAACTTCAAGTGTAGGGCTCAGTCTGCCCAAGATATTGTGACTCTGTATAACTCCACATATTGACTCAGAATCAGCCATGTGTAAATGATAGCAGCAGCCAATCTGCTCCACATCAGAGTCAATTAACAAGATTGAATCAATCTGACTTTGAGCAAAAGCCATCAGTGACTGAATCAATATGACACAATCTTAGAGGAGTTTCAGACAAACAGGTCGGTTTCATTAACCTGAAACTCAGTCTTCCATTTCTCTCGGTAAAGGAAATGGCCCCAGTGGAGGTGTATTTGCCTCCAGGTATCTTGATAAACCAGATCATTGTGTTCTTCAAACTGGGACAAGGGAGGAAGAGGACTATCAATTTGTTTTACCTGACCTAACGTGTGTGTGTGTGTGTGTGTGTGTGTGTGTGTGTGTGTGTGTGTGTGTGTGGTTGTGTGTGTGTGTGTGTGTGCGCGCGCATGAACAGACTTGGGCTTCAATGGTCTGTCAAGAAGTACGTTGCCTATGATAAAACAGACATCTCTAGCATCGATCCTCCACCAATCACAGGCTGAGAACAGCCATGGAACTCCAATCAGAAACTGAATAACGATTGGGGACCCTCCTCCTCATCCTCCAGCCTCGGAAAGATCTCGTCCCCATCTCCCTTTCATCTACAGATGACACGTTATCATTTCAAGTCGGCAGGTGGCCTTTTGTCTCCGATGATCTATTGATCCCCGTTTCCATGTAACTGTTTGGGATTGATTTGGCCATTCTTCCACCCAGAGGATAGGATGGAGGGATGAACAGCCCAAGGGAGGGAGGTAAAGAAAGAAGGGAGAGAAAGACAGAGCAGCGGAAGGTAGAGCAGAACGAAGGGGTGGATGAGAGAAGCCGGAGAACGAGTAGGTGACAACAACTTTGATGACACAGACTTATTGTACGACGTGGTACAACGACAAGAGACTCACAGAGTAGCAGTCCTCGTCCTCTTCATCATATC
>NC_140239.1:2502008-2527008 GCF_949987555.1 Borostomias antarcticus | reverse complement strand
ATAGCGGGTGTGCATCACGGCAGGCCGGTATAGAGCCAGATTAACAGCGCGTGTGTCAGAGGCAGAGTAATTGGGAGTGGGTCTGTAGCAATGAGCGGTATTGATAGGGGATTAGTGCACTGGGAGGAGTAGTAGGGTTTAAATGGGGGATGGAATGAGGACTGTGTAGGCAGGAGGCTAAGGAAATGGTAAATGGTAAACTGCACTTATATAGCGCTTTTCCACCTTAGCGGCACTCAAAGTGCTTTACAATGGCCTCTCATTCACCCATTCACACACACATTCACACACCAATGGCGGCAGCTGTCATGCAAGGTGCTAACCTGCTCACTGGGAGCAATTTGGGGTTA
This sequence comes from Borostomias antarcticus, assembly GCF_949987555.1. Classification (NCBI taxonomy): domain Eukaryota; kingdom Metazoa; phylum Chordata; class Actinopteri; order Stomiiformes; family Stomiidae; genus Borostomias; species Borostomias antarcticus. Next base: position 2,526,658 of record NC_140239.1, on the reverse strand, counting down.
GGTGTCTTGCTCAAGGACACTTCGACATGTGGACAGTCGGAGCTGGGATTCGAACCACTGACCCTTCGATCACTGAACGACCCGCTCTACCAACTGAGCTACAGCCGCCCCAGGAGAGGGCTGGTTCTGAGTTTCAGGACCATGGACAGCTCTCCGGCCACGCTACACCGAAGAGCTATTCTGGAGTGTTTGGGTAACCCTGGTGATTATTCAGCCCTGCTGTGTGTATCAAATCAAATCAAACTTTATTTATATTGCGCATTTCATACACAGAGGCAACACAATGCGCTTTACAGAGAGCAATGGGGACAAATCAAAAATGGTTTAACAAGGACTCGTGTCTCATGGATGAAACATGAATTTGTGCTGGCGTGGAATCAATCAGGAAGTGGAATCAAAACTGTCAGCAGTGGAGATTACAGCAAGGTTGGAAAAAAGAAAAGAAAAGCACTAGATGCAGAGTTGTAAGAATCAAAAAGAGGAGGAACAGGGACTATATATATATATATATGTACAGCATGTGTACAGTATAGAAAAGAATAAAGAATATATGTATGTACATACATACATACATACATACATACAGGCCGTATAGATATGTCTAGTAATTCAAAGTATATACATACACACATGCACACCTCCACAACATTCGGACACACTCAGGCAATGAGTGAGTATAACTCCTTTCAGCAGGAACTAAGTGCTCTTCTCCCTCCCTGTCCCACGCGAGAATCTTCCTAACACACACACACACACACACACACACACACACACACACACTAGAGTGACACCAGATGGCCGGAGGATTATTCCCTCTCTCCCCCTCCCCCCCCAGGACCAGTATTTTAATCTGCACTCATTCCAACACTTTCCTGCACATCTATCCACTGTCCCTGGATGTCTCCTATCCACTGTCCCTGGATGTCTCCTATCCACTGTCCCTGGATGTCTCCTGTCCCCACTGTCGTCTTGCTTTTTTAAAACAGATTGAAGTTCAATTTTGTGTATCAGCGCCCATGTTCATAAAAAACAAATTATTTTTTAATTTGCACACTGTCGTTCCGTATGGAGTCTTAGCATCCAATACGATCAATTCAATTGGAAAATCGCATTGGATGCTAAGGTCAGCGGGCAGTGCTTCATGCGTTTTGATCTGTAATCTGGAACTTAACCTGCCCCGGAGCAGGTTAGCACAGCAGCATAAGTTACCATGGCGATATATCACAGTGTAAATATGACGTGGAATCCAGTCTTTAGATTTTCGTTTGTGCATGCTGCGTTGACAGGTGTGTATTTAATAACCTACATTTAATAACCTAAATTTAATCACCTAAATTTAATAACCTAAATTTTATATTAAGGTTATTTCATATTTAATAAACCAATTTTTTGTAGACCACAGTTGTATGTTGTGTTCCATCACTTTTTGCACTGTTCTGCCTCATTATGGTTATGCACCAAGGCAAATTCCTCGTAATATGAAGCCTACTTGGCTGAATTAAAATCAGATTTTGAACTCAACCTGCAGTCCTCTGCCTTGCCAACACACCTGACACAACCCCGCCTAAACCATTATGCTATCGAAAAGTTGGCGTGTCGAGGGCGAGGATGACTGGTATTCATTCTGAGAAGTGACATCTGTGCTTGACCCCTATATGGGGCTGGCGGGGAGTTTACCGATGCTAATCCGGGTGGGCGACCATGCGCTTTCGATTTGCTAAACCATGAGATTCACCATCAAGAGAAGGCAGCTGTGAACTCATCCAGCGGTTTACGAACACGTCGTGAATCAGATGGGAGCTTTTTTTTAAACGTTCTTAGGAAGAAATTTAAGAACAGGAAGATATTGTCTTTGACATAGAAGGTCAATAATATCTTATCTCTCCTGTAGTCAATAACAATATCTTATCTGTCCTGTAGTCAATAACAATATCTTATCTGTCCTGTAGTCAATAACAATATCTCATCTCTCCTGTAGTCAATAACAATATCTTATCTGTCCTGTAGACAATAACAATATCTCATCTCTCCTGTAGTCAATAACAATATCTTGTCTGTCCTGTAGTCAATAACAATATCTTGTATGTCCTGTAGTCAATAACAATATCTTGTATGTCCTGTAGTCAATAACAATATCTTGTCTGTCCTGTAGTCAATAACAATATCTGAACATAGTATGATGCCATTGCTACTTTTACCAAGGCTGTGAAAAAGACAAGGGTGGAATCGCCGCCCCCCCCCCCCCAGGAACACCACCTCCAGTAACAGGAATAAGAAGCTCATAGCAGCTGGCTAATCAATCATCAGCGATTTTTGCACTGTTCACACTGTTCACAACACACAAAAATCCGATCGGATTTTATTTTGAACCACCTCATGCTGTTTTTCTCTTTTTATCAGATCTTTCCACTTGGCAGACCCAGTGGCCCTGTTCTTATTCCCTCATCCAGTAATATACACTCTGGTCCTGTGCCTCTTCAGCCAATCACATCCAATCATGAGAAGTGCTAGACATGTGATGGGGGAGAAACAGGTGATTTTTTACGGGGCCAAGCATGAAAGTGCCAGGCACCCTGTTGTTATTGGTAGTAGGCTATTATTATTCATCCGTCATGGAAGTCTATGGCAGCCCCTATAACCGACTGGTCGCTTTTTATTAAACTTTGCACAGTGGTAGAGGATCAAGCAAAGAGGCCATGGAACGAGTCTTACTTCGATTGGTGCTATAGCAACCATTTGAAATGTCAAACTTTTAATGAGCATATCTCATGCCCTGTTTGAGCTAGAGGCGTGAAACTTTGCACATATATGCCTCTCCTCGGGAAGAACATATTTGCCTCAAGAACCAATAACTTCCGGTTACGTGGATTTTCCGCCATTTTGAATTTTTTGAAAAACTCTTAAAATCTATCTCCTCCTAGGAAATGTCACCAATCTGCACTAAACTCTGTACACACAATCTAGGGATCAATATCTAAAGTTCCATCTTGGCAAAAGTTTGAAAAGTGAAATAAAAGAGCCACTATGAGCCACTGAATATCGTGGAGCACATGGCTTTTCACATGAAGGTGTATAAGTTCTGAATGGTTGGATGAAGCACTATGAAACGTTGTAGGCAAATCATCACACATAAACGGAGGCTATCCCTCTATCCCTCTCGATCAATCCAAATGGGGGCGCTAGACAGTTCATTTCCTGTTTAGGCTTAACCGGCATCATGTCAATTTTTCTGAAACTTGGTACACTGGTAGAAGGGCATGTCTAATGGTCATTGGAGAAAAATGAAAAAAAAAAAAAATATATATATATAGGCTATTCATCGTCTTCAGGTGGGGTAGTAAAAGTGGAATGAGAACCAATATCATTGGTGATGAATGCAATTGCCTCTTTTGGGAATGTTTTCAAATCAGATATACCATCAAAAGTGGAAACCTGCAATCAAACCGAATGTGGTAAACCAATGCCACTAAATTGGAGTTTCCATAGAAGCCCAGTAGCCTAGTTACCTGTCAACACGGCTGATGGTGGCAGGCTATGATGTAGGAACAGAGTGCAAAGTCTCCCAATATCATAATTAGGCCTACTTGGAACTAGTCTTAATTCGTAACGTTTTTTATCTTCTCGACATTTTCAGGAAGTCAAATGTTCTCCAGCAATCGAAGCACTAGCCTATATCTGACTCCTTATCGATGAAACCACTGGCACTGTCAGTCTCTTTCTAGTGGTTTCATCTTTCTATCTCCATCCACGTTCAAGACAAATTTCCCTTCAGGGACGATAAAGTTTATTCTTATCTTATCTTATCCTCCTCTCTCTTTTCTACCTAGTTCAAACAATATGAAGACTACGCATCATTATAGCTTCCAGACCATCACAGCTGAACTGGTCCAGACAGTGATCCACCGGTGGTCTTGCACTTTGCCTTCAGCACTAGATTATGCTCTTAGTCACTTGTTTGTTTTAGAAAGAAGATGCACTTGTGAGTTCTGGCAAGTAGTAGTACATTGGCTCTTCCTACGTTAAATGCAATTATTGTTAGTCGCTTTGGATAAAAGCGTCTGCTAAATGACTGTAATGTAATGTAATGTAATGTGTGCATTAAGCCGGGAGTGTGTTACATGAAAAAGCTTCCCCGGTCACCTGAAAGAAAATCCACACCCGTCGAGGGTTTTCACACCTGATGTAAAAGTTTGAACCAGCCTTGACAGTGTGCCATCCACAACCCGAGCCCACAAATTCTCAAACAAACTCCCCACACATTAATTTCAGCTCATATTGTTTAACATTTCAATAACATACAGAATGGGCTACTGTATAAAAGTGAAAGAGACGAAAACCTACCTCTGACGCACAGAAGAGACATCGCTGTGGATTTCCCGCTCCTGGCGCAACAGTTTCTCAACCGTCGTGGACAGTTATCCCCTCAGCCCATATCGACGGACATTTCCACAGCCTGTTGGACGACTGAGAGTCGGACCGGAGATATCATAACTCGGGGAATAATGGCGAATGAAGTGTAATTTACTTTTTGTTAACGTCTGACTGTGTTCGCCCTCGTCACGCCATGACAGAAAAGTAGGCTAAAGATTTTGTCCGTTGGGAGGAGACGCGACAGCTCGGCGCTCGAGGGGTTTAACCTGACGGGCAGGGGGAGGAGCCCAATGAGGCAGGGGGAGGAGCCCAATGAGGCAGGGGGAGGAGCCCGATGACGCGGCGCTCGAGGCAAATGTGGCCCAGATTTCTGCACTCCAGCGCGTGCAGGTGGAGATGGTGACGTAGTAGGCTACTGGAGTCCAGCGGCAGGTAGTAGCAACGAGCGAGAAATAACATCACTTTTTGCTGGAGTCATTACATCTAGCTTTCAAAGCTGAATTAAACTGTTTCACTTTCTTCCAGAAAAGCCAATGGTCAGTTTAGCCTACACTGGAGTATAAATACGATCATCTAAAAAGTGGTTGAGGCCATGGCAGGTTTAGGCCTATAGCCTAATTATGATATTGTGATGATTGGTGTGTTTCAATTGAGTAGGCTATTACGCTATAACACTGAGTTGGCAACATGTTGAACATGTCATTCATTGTAAGAATCAAGTGTGGGTGATGTGACCCAATAGTAAGGGAGATGGGGCCATCTAGTGGCGAAATCCGTTTTAAATTGGACTATTATTTATTCAGGATAGGCTCTGTGCACCAGCTCCACTACTTCCTGAAAGGAAGTGGGCATCTTTATTTCCTGTCCTATACTATTGGATTAAGTGATTGATCAGGTGTGCGGCACACCCAGCGCACACCTGATAAATCACTTAATCCAATAGTATAGGACAGGAAATAAAGATGCCCACTTCCTTTCAGGAAGTAGTGGAGCTGGTGCACAGAGCCTATTGGGGTTTGGGTAGCGGTAACCTTGCTGGGAAGCCACTGAAGGGATGCAATGATATGAATTAATACACAACACTGAATTAATACACAATGATACAGCCCATGCCATCTGGGTAAGACTGCAGGTTAATGTTAAGTTAATGTTAATGTTAAGTTAATGTGCCTTTAGTGTTCACATTCTTCAGCGTCTGGCCAATCAGGTGCATTGTTCTACAGCTTCATTGGCGTTCCCATGTCCACATGCTATGCAATCATTACGCATTCAAGATTAAATATTAGTCATGTATATGGTCAACACATAAAATGAATTTGACTAGGGTTAAGGCATACGCTGTTCCAGGTGACATAATAAACGTAATAATAATAAACCTTATAGCACCTTTCAAAACACAGTTACAAGGTGCTTTACAAAACACAGAAGAAGAATAAATAATAAAAAAGCTAAGCATAAAAAAGGCAAAACATAATGAAGAAGGGGGGGGGGGGTATACATTAAACCCATACGAAGAAGAAGAAGAAGATGAAGGGTCAACGGCTTTACAATGATATAGCAGAGCATCACTGCACTCTGTAGATAAGACTGGTACTGGAGGTCTATGTGAGACATTTCCTTTAGAGTGAAGGCAAAATGATGTGTGAACACCCTATGAAATGTGCAAACGTATGTGTGCAGTGCCAGATTGCTGTGCAGTCATGGGAAAGTGTCATGTCAGAGGTGACAGGTGGATCACCACTGATGTCATGTATCCAGACAGACCCCCTGTGGCTCATCCTCAGAGCTGAACATGTCCTCCTGGTCCTCGCCAAGGACTGAACAAGTCAGTGTACCTGGGATTCTCTTCATCTTTCCACTTTGTTGGGTCGGCAGCTTGCTACAGGTACACGTCATTTTAACTCCATTGTTAAAGAGCTTTAGCTGTCATGACATGAAGATGCCAGACATCCATAAATCTGCTTATAGATCTGTTTGATAATGTCTAGCTCAGGAAAGGTGCATTTAACCTCCTGCTATCCTCAAATTTACATAACATTTGGTTTCCTTGGGGTCAATTTCACCCCAGCAATTAAAAAAAGTGTGACCTAAGTGTCAGGTAGGCCTACTTTACAATAAATAAAATAAATAAAAAGTTAGAAAAAATATACCCATGGAGTGCATGAGGACTCTTTCTACTCATCACATTACCAGTACACCCAAGGGTCTCCTAGCAAGACCATCACATTACCAGCTTAGTGAACATCACTTCCCAGCATCAGGTTTTCGGATGCTGACCTTCTCTGTATTCTACACATTCACAATGACATATTTGGGGAGGCTGCATTCTCATTTTGTGCTCCTAAATTGTGGAATGCACTGACAGTTTTCATCAGGGATGCAACCTCACCCCCACCCCTCAGCAAAACTGGACTAACAGCACCTTATATTTATGATCGATGTTAAATAATTCACTGTGACTATTTATAGTACAAAACCCACCACAACTGTAGGCCCTGTGTATACCCTGTCAATACCCTGTCAGTCACCTGTCAATCACCTGTAAATCACCTGTCAATCACTGCTATTTAAAAAACGTCTGTAAATGGTGATCTGTAGCCTACATACCCTTGCATTTCTATATAGTATAACCCAATAGCAGTAGTTTTAACTCTACCACAAATCTCATATTATTATTATTATGATTATTATTATGATTAGGGTGATTATTATTATTATTATTGTTGTTGTTATGATTATTATTATTATTGTTATTATTATTATTATTATTATTATTATTATTATTCTCTACACTATTAGACCATTTCATAGAATACTCATAATCAAAACAATAACACCACATATTTGGTTCTCCTTAAACATAATCTGGCAACCCAAATTTACAGCGTATTGCCATCAATAAGTTAAGTATTGTTGTGTTCCCTGTTGCTATTATCCCTGTTGCATGATAGGCAAGAGGTGATCCCGTCGCTAGAAGGTGCTGCAGCGGCCTCACCAAGGCTGACACACCGTGGACTGAACCGGGACTGAGGTGATCCAGTCGCTAGAAGGTGCTGCAGCGGCCTCACCAAGCCTGACACACCGTGAACTGAACCGGGACTGAGGTGATCCCGTCGCTAGAAGGTGCTGCAGCGGCCTCACCAAGGCTGACAGACCGTGAACTGAACCGGGACTGACGTCACGACGGGCGGTCCAACCCGTCTGAAGCCACTGCGCTCCCCATGAAAGCTGCTCCGCTTCCACCGCTTCCACCGCGGCGAGGAAAACACATTCCACACGTCAAGGACTATTCCCATGGCTTATTGACAGCAAATGACATACGCGGACGCCTTTGAAGTGACAATATCATCCTTTCCGAGCCGAGTCAATGTAAGTTTGATCGTTTTCTTTGGGCATTTCTTTTAGATGAAATTAGGCGAGAAATGCTGAGTTGCTTTAACAGCATCGCACCAGAATTATAACTGGGTGCAGCTATTGAACGATAGCCCATTATTTTGTCCAATTCTTGGATAATATTATTTTATTTTGAATTTAAGGCTCGCTGAATTAGCCCAGGCTATGCCTTATGGCGGCTGTTTATTGGCGACGAAAACACGGTGTCTGTAGACACATTTACAAAACAAAACGATGTCTTTATCTTTAATTTGTAATGTGCCAAACATTATTTGTGCCTATGATGTAATTCATCACAAAGAACGCATAGGCCTTTAGCATCACTGATGGATTGAAGGCTATTTGAAGTCGGAAATAATTGCGTTTAGCTGTCAGGGTACCATCTCATCAACATAGGCTACTGTTCTCTCGGGTGGAACAAAGGCCGTGTAGCGGGGTGGTGGAGAACTGTCATTCTAGCGTCCCCTGGGCGTGCGTGTTTGTTGTCGAAGCGTTAGATCCGTCCACCCGAACAGTTGGGAGACATGTGTAGGCCTATGTGGGAACATGCCTATGGTGTTGCCACGCAAGGGCCTGCATATAGCTATAGTTCCCATCACTATCGATCCCGGTGCACTGATGGGCCTATGGGAGCGGTAACACCAATATTAACTTCACCGATATTAGGCTACAATTCGGCATTCTTCGATATCACGCAAAGGTAGACCTAATTATTGATTGAGTTATCTCTGTTTCAGCCTCACGTGTGCTCAATTTGATTCTGACTGCAATAGCATAACATTATTATGGTCTTATGCAATATATCAATATATGTCTAGAGGTCGGTTATTCATGTCAATTGATAAGTAGATTTGTGGTCTTATGTTGTGTTGCGGGGCTGTGTTGGCATATTACAAACGCCAGTGTTTAAGCCCATGTGTGAGGACAGGTTTTGTGCGCAAACATAAGGGAATCAGTTTGATCGACGTAGGGAGGGAGGGAGGGAGGGAGGGAGGGAGAGACGGAGGGAGGGAGGGAGGGAGAGAGGGAGGGACGGAGGGAGGGAGAGAGGGAGGGACGGAGGGAGGGAGGGAGGGAGAGAGGGAGGGACGGAGGAGGCAGGGCGAAGGAGACAAGCACGCGAAGCACGCCTGAGAACGTGTCACTTTTTCTCTCCTTATGTAAGCAGCATTCCTTGCGCTGCGCTGTCCACGCTTCAGAACTATAGACGGGAAAAACCTTTCCCTAAAACAGTCATTTAAGCACAGTAACCTATTAAAGGCCTATGGCTATGGGGCAAGTTGTGCCACGATGATAGCATCGCCTCTCTTGACCGAGCCAGCCTCACCGCTTAATGCTGTCCCGTCATCGTCATTACTGTAGATCACGTCTGAACTCGCCCAGGCCAGAGTCGCTCACCTTCACCATCTCAGCGGGATCAGACCACAGAGGCTGCTGGGTAGGTGAGGGTAAGGGCTCCAACTCTGTTTGCCAAACAATCTCATTCCCTACGTTACAGACTAGCCGCTGATTAAGAGAAGGAATGTACACAGCAGATAGTAAGGGTCACCGTAGTCTCGTGATATCAGGGGCGAGTTCAGCCACAAAAACACGTTGCAAAACGTTTATTGAAACGGAAACGCTGGTGCGTTGAACACCCTCTAGTTGAGAAAAGCGTTTAGACACTAGCTTGTGAGTCTAGGGGAACCCCTCAATAGCCTTAACCGGTATCAGAGGCTAACACGCACCTCACTATCATTAGAAGTGAAGTCATAGTGAGATAATGTTGAGGTGACTGGTGACTGTGACCTTGTAGTGTGGAACAGCTGTGCTGCTGGCTGTGTCATTGGGAGTGGTCAGCAGTGAGTCTCTTGTCGTCCCCTTGGCTTGATATTACAGCAGGGTTATTTAAAGGACCTCGCGAGGACGCAGCGCTCATGGGGGTGTCTGCTCCAGAAGACACAGATTTATAAGCCGACAACATCAGGTGTATGTGTCCTTACATGTTTTTGTGTCTGTGTTTGAACATGTGTGTGTGTCGGTCCGTGTGTGTGTGTGTGTGTGTGTGTGTGTGTGTCATTTGGTCCGTATCCCAAGTCCAAAAGAGAACTCCCCTCCTAGCTGTCAATAAGCCACTTACATTGGAGGATGTATATGCCCATATATTATAGCCATCGTTACAACGTTATTATAACCATATTATAACCATATTGTTGCATGGCTGGGCATTTCTGGCACAGTGCTAGACTGGTTTGAATCCTACTTAAAAGACAGGGATACTTTGTGTCTATAGGCAATTACGAATCTGAGCGGACAAAAATGACCTGTAGAGTTCCCTTAGGCTCCATTCTGGGGCCTCTTCTGTTCAACAGTTACATGCTCCCACTAACTGAAATTATGGAAAACAACAACATATGCTACCATAGCTACGCAGACGACACACATATTTATATCACCATATCACAAGGGGACTATAATCCCATACAAGCGCTGAGTGCATTGAACAAATCAACGATTGGATGTGCCAGAACTTTCTTCAACTAAACAAAGATAAAACTGAAGTAATCGTCTTTGCCAAAGAAGAATGATGAAGCGCTTAGCTTCAATCAGTAATGCTAAAAACCAAAAACGAAGCCAGACATCTTGGATTTAGACCTGAAATTCAACAGTCACATTAAGACAATTACAAAGTCAGCCTACTATCACCTGAAGAATATATCAAGGATTAAAGGATTTATGTCTCAGCAGGATCTGGAAAAACTTGTCCATGCGTTTATCTTCAGTAGACTCGACTACGGTAACGATGTGTTTACAGGTCTCTCTAAAAAATCGATCAGACAGCTGCAGCTGATTCAGAACGTTGCTGCTCGAGTCCTCACTAAGACTAAGAAAGTGGAGCATATCACTCCAGTTCTGAGGTCCTTACACTGGCTTCCTGTCTGTCAAAGAATTTACTTCAAAATACTGCTGTTGGTTTATAAAGCACTGAATGGTTTAGGGCCAAAATATATTTCTGATCTGCTGCTACGTTATGAACCATCCAGACCTCTCAGGTCATCTGGCACAGACCTGCTTTCTGTCCCCAGAGTTAAAACAAAACATGGAGAAGCAGCGTTCAGTTTCTATGCTCCACATATCTGGAACAAACTTCCAGAAAACTATCTACTGTATCAGCTGGGGTAGAGCTACAGTATCAGCTAGGCTGGTAGAGCTACTGTATCAGCTGGGCTGGGGTAGAGCTACTGTATCAGATGGGCTGGTCTCCCAGGATAGTGGTAGAGCTACTGTATCAGCTAGGCTGGTAGAGCTACTGTATCAGCTAGGCTGGTAGAGCTACTGTATCAGCTGGGCTGGTAGAGCTACTGTATCAGCTGGGCTGGTAGAGCTACTGTATCAGCTAGGCTGGTAGAGCTACTGTATCAGCTGGGCTGGTAGAGCTACTGTATCAGCTGGGCTGGTAGAGCTACTGTATCAGATGGGCTGGTAGAGCTACTGTATCAGATGGGCTGGTAGAGCTACTGTATCAGCTAGGCTGGTAGAGCTACTGTATCAGATGGGCTGGTGTAGAGCTACTGTATCAGCTGGGCTGGTAGAGCTACTGTATCAGATGGGCTGGTAGAGCTACTGTATCAGATGGGCTGGTAGAGCTACTGTATCAGATGGGGTAGAGCTACTGTATCAGATGGGCTGGTAGAGCTACTGTATCAGCTGGGCTGGGGTAGAGCTACTGTATCAGATGGGCTGGTAGAGCTACTGTATCAGCTGGGCTGGTAGAGCTACTGTATCAGATGGGGTAGAGCTACTGTATCAGCTGGGCTGGTAGAGCTACTGTATCAGCTAGGCTGGGGTAGAGCTACTGTATCAGCTGGGCTGGTAGAGCTACTGTATCAGCTGGGCTGGTAGAGCTACTGTATCAGATGGGCTGGTAGAGCTACTGTATCAGCTGGGCTGGTAGAGCTACTGTATCAGCTGGGCTGGGGTAGAGCTACTGTATCAGCTGGGCTGGGGTAGAGCTACTGTATCAGCTAGGCTGGTAGAGCTACTGTATCAGCTGGGCTGGTAGAGCTACTGTATCAGCTAGGCTGGTAGAGCTACTGTATCAGCTGGGCTGGTAGAGCTACTGTATCAGCTGGGCTGGGGTAGAGCTACTGTATCAGATGGGCTGGTAGAGCTACTGTATCAGATGGGCTGGTGTAGAGCTACTGTATCAGCTAGGCTGGTAGAGCTACTGTATCAGATGGGCTGGTAGAGCTACTGTATCAGATGGGCTGGTAGAGCTACTGTATCAGCTGGGCTGGGGTAGAGCTACTGTATCAGCTGGGCTGGGGTAGAGCTACTGTATCAGATGGGCTGGTAGAGCTACTGTATCAGATGGGCTGGTGTAGAGCTACTGTATCAGCTGGGGTAGAGCTACTGTATCAGATGGGCTGGTAGAGCTACTGTATCAGCTGGGGTAGAGCTACTGTATCAGATGGGCTGGTAGAGCTACTGTATCAGCTGGGCTGGTAGAGCTACTGTATCAGATGGGCTGGTAGAGCTACTGTATCAGCTGGGCTGGTAGAGCTACTGTATCAGCTGGGCTGGTAGAGCTACTGTATCAGATGGGCTGGTAGAGCTACTGTATCAGCTAGGCTGGTAGAGCTACTGTATCAGCTGGGCTGGTAGAGCTACTGTATCAGCTGGGCTGGTAGAGCTACTGTATCAGCTGGGCTGGGGTAGAGCTACTGTATCAGCTGGGCTGGTAGAGCTACTGTATCAGCTGGGCTGGGGTAGAGCTACTGTATCAGATGGGCTGGTAGAGCTACTGTATCAGATGGGCTGGTGTAGAGCTACTGTATCAGCTGGGCTGGTAGAGCTACTGTATCAGCTAGGCTGGTAGAGCTACTGTATCAGCTGGGCTGGGGTAGAGCTACTGTATCAGATGGGCTGGGGTAGAGCTACTGTATCAGATGGGCTGGTAGAGCTACTGTATCAGATGGGCTGGTGTAGAGCTACTGTATCAGCTGGGCTGGTAGAGCTACTGTATCAGATGGGCTGGTGTAGAGCTACTGTATCAGCTAGGCTGGTAGAGCTACTGTATCAGATGGGCTGGTGTAGAGCTACTGTATCAGCTGGGGTAGAGCTACTGTATCAGATGGGCTGGTAGAGCTACTGTATCAGCTGGGCTGGTAGAGCTACTGTATCAGCTAGGCTGGGGTAGAGCTACTGTATCAGATGGGCTGGGGTAGAGCTACTGTATCAGCTGGGCTGGTAGAGCTACTGTATCAGCTAGGCTGGTAGAGCTACTGTATCAGATGGGCTGGGGTAGAGCTACTGTATCAGCTGGGCTGGTAGAGCTACTGTATCAGCTGGGGTAGAGCTACTGTATCAGCTAGGCTGGTAGAGCTACTGTATCAGATGGGCTGGTAGAGCTACTGTATCAGCTGGGCTGGTAGAGCTACTGTATCAGATGGGCTGGTAGAGCTACTGTATCAGCTGGGCTGGGGTAGAGCTACTGTATCAGCTGGGCTGGTAGAGCTACTGTATCAGCTAGGCTGGTAGAGCTACTGTATCAGCTGGGCTGGTAGAGCTACTGTATCAGCTGGGCTGGTAGAGCTACTGTATCAGATGGGCTGGTAGAGCTACTGTATCAGCTGGGCTGGTAGAGCTACTGTATCAGCTAGGCTGGTAGAGCTACTGTATCAGATGGGCTGGGGTAGAGCTACTGTATCAGCTGGGCTGGTAGAGCTACTGTATCAGCTGGGCTGGTAGAGCTACTGTATCAGATGGGCTGGGGTAGAGCTACTGTATCAGCTGGGCTGGTAGAGCTACTGTATCAGCTAGGCTGGTAGAGCTACTGTATCAGCTGGGCTGGGGTAGAGCTACTGTATCAGATGGGCTGGTAGAGCTACTGTATCAGCTGGGCTGGGGTAGAGCTACTGTATCCGATGGGCTGGTAGAGCTACTGTATCAGCTGGGCTGGGGTAGAGCTACTGTATCAGATGGGCTGGTAGAGCTACTGTATCAGCTAGGCTGGTAGAGCTACTGTATCAGCTAGGCTGGGGTAGAGCTACTGTATCAGATGGGCTGGTAGAGCTACTGTATCAGCTAGGCTGGTAGAGCTACTGTATCAGCTGGGCTGGTAGAGCTACTGTATCAGCTAGGCTGGTAGAGCTACTGTATCAGCTAGGCTGGTAGAGCTACTGTATCAGATGGGCTGGTAGAGCTACAGTATCAGCTGGGCTGGTAGAGCTACTGTATCAGCTAGGCTGGTAGAGCTACTGTATCAGCTGGGCTGGTAGAGCTACTGTATCAGCTAGGCTGGTAGAGCTACTGTATCAGATGGGCTGGGGTAGAGCTACTGTATCAGCTAGGCTGGTAGAGCTACTGTATCAGCTGGGCTGGTAGAGCTACTGTATCAGCTGGGCTGGTAGAGCTACTGTATCAGCTAGGCTGGTAGAGCTACTGTATCAGCTAGGCTGGTAGAGCTACTGTATCAGATGGGCTGGTAGAGCTACTGTATCAGCTAGGCTGGGGTAGAGCTACTGTATCAGCTAGGCTGGTAGAGCTACTGTATCAGATGGGCTGGTAGAGCTACTGTATCAGCTAGGCTGGTAGAGCTACTGTATCAGCTAGGCTGGTAGAGCTACTGTATCAGCTGGGCTGGTAGAGCTACTGTATCAGCTAGGCTGGTAGAGCTACTGTATCAGCTGGGCTGGTAGAGCTACTGTATCAGATGGGCTGGTAGAGCTACTGTATCAGCTGGGCTGGGGTAGAGCTACTGTATCAGCTAGGCTGGGGTGTGTGTGTGTGTGTGTGTGTGTGTGTGTGTGTGTGTGTGTTTGTGTGTGTGTGTGTGTGTAGAGCTGCCTGCTGCTCAGTGTATTCTGTGTGCAGCTGTTGTTGGAGCAGCTCTTGGAATGTGCCTCAAGTAACCCATGGTGTGCAGGCACAGGAAGTGTGTGTGTGTGTGTGTGTGTGTGTGTGTGTGTGTGTGTGTGTGTGTGTGTGTGTGTGTGTGTGTGTGTGAGTGTGTGAGAGAGAGAAAGAGAGAGTATGTGCATGTGTGTGTATCTCATCCCCACATGGTCTAATGTACAGATAATTGGTTGTATCCTTTGTTTTTACCCATCACATGTGAGTAAATACTCCTCAGACCGCTGGATGACCTTACTGTGGCCTCACAGGCATTTCTTATGCCTGTCTGGCCCTCACCCAGTTCACTCTCAATCGCTAGTCCTTTAATCATAGAATAAGACAGTCTCTGTACATTGACATTACATTAGCATTTAGCAGACTCTTTTAATCAAAGCGACTCACAATAAGGCTGGATTCATAGTCGACGCAAACTACATAAGTGCAAGCAACGCAAGCTTCGCAAGGCCACGCAAGATCTCGTTGTGTCCTTGCGTGTGTCATGCCGAAATTTGTCACTTGATGAAAGCAATAGTGCAATTCCTTGCGTTTCCACAAAACAAAACACAGAACGCAAGCTCTCGAGTCATGTTGGAGCTTGCGTTCACAACGTAGCTTGCGTTGTTTACGTCGACTATGAATCAGGCCTAAGTGCATTCAACGTACAGTAAGTAGTCAAGTGTACTAGTGTACTGTACTACTACTACTCACCAGAGCTCATGCAGAAAGTGCAGCTCTTTTCTATACAAGTGCTAAGAGCTTAACCTAGCGCTAAATTAAAAGTGCAAGAACAGCTGAATACAGTCTTTTCTGTTAGCGGGGGTCTACATGAGAGGACCCTGTTACTCTGGATGCTGCCATCTTGTAATCCAGGCTGTGTTTAGAGTGTGGGGGCCGGCCCCGGCCTATTTCTGACCAGGAAGGCAGTGCTGTGATGACCGGTCTGTCTCTGAACAGCCGGAGTGAGCTATTATCATCTGGGGTTTGCACTACAATTTGTTTCAGGCAAAGTGCACTGGCAGCCTATCTCATGGCATGTACAACTGACCATTTTCGTCTTGAGGCGAATTAAACTACAGGTCCCATGAAGCTGAGGACTACAGTGGTCGGTGGGGAAGCTTGTTTCGATCACAGAACGTTCAGGCGGAAACACACAACCGGCTGCACCAATGAGCAGATCTGAAATAGGGTTTGTGATCTCGGTCCAACTTAAAAATGAGTGTGTGTCCCTGGCACACTGATCTCAGGTCTGTTATATCCATGGACGTGAACTTTTGCTATGCTATGAACCAAGCTTACAGTGGAGCTCCTCTGTTTCTGCAACCACACGACCAACACAAACACACACATACACACACACACACACACACACACACACACACACACACACACACACACACACACAGACGTTGTACTCATGCCTGTGGCGATATTATTCTTGCTCTGTTCTTTTAGCCTGTCATGTAATGGATTTACCAGCATTGTGAGCTGTTGGCATCAATGGTTGTTGTTTTTTGTGTGTGCATGTGTGTGTGTGTGTGTGTGTGTGTGTGTGTGTGTGTGTGTGTGTGTGTGTGTGTGTGTGCGCGTGTGTGTGTGTGCGTGTGTGTGTGTGTGCGCACACGTGTGAGGGGAATCAGATGTGTGTGTTCACTGGGCTGTATGCATGTGTGCATCTGTCTGCGTGTACTTGGCAGGCAGGTCTATGGGACCGTATATTATACATATATTATACATATATTATACATATATTATACATATATTATACAGCGTGTTGATGAGCCGGTTGACAGGAGCTCGTTATGAGCAGGTGTTGGCTGGTCCTGCTGGTCCTGATGGGCGAGAGAGGTAGACGGTGTGTTGGTAGAGGAAGGGAGAGAGAGGGCGAGAGAGGTAGACGGTGTGTTGGTAGAGGAAGAGAGAGAGAGGGCGAGAGAGGTAGACAGCGTGTAGGGAGAGAAAGGGAGGGAGAGCGCTTCGGCCAGCATGACCTTCTTCAGGTGCAACCTGCTGTTTTCCCTACCAGCTGTTCTCCCTACGAGTGTCTCTCTCTCTCTCTCTCTCACTCCCTGTCTCTCTATCTGTTATGGTGCTAAGATAGCTAATGCTAACTGTCTGAGGCTCATTGACTTTACAGACCGTTATGTAAGTGGAGGTAACGTAAGCTGTTTATAAACACAGAGAGAGAGAGAGGGAGGGGTGAGAGAGGGAGGGAGAGAGAGAGAGAAGGAGAGAGGGAGAGAGAGAGGGAGAGAGAGAGGGAGGGAGGGGTGAGAGAGGGAGGGAGAGAGAGAGGGAGAGAGAGAGGGAGGGAGGGGTGAGAGAGAGAGGAAGAGAGAGAGGGAGGGAGAGAGAGAGGAAGGGAGGGGTGAGAGGGAGGGGTGAGAGAGGGAGGGAGAGAGAAGGAGAGAGGGAGAGGAGAGAGAGAAAAGGAGAGGAAAGGGGGAATAACTCCTGAGGAGGAAGGGTGATTGGTCATCAGGCTAAGACTATAGGTCAAGGGATTGACCCCTGTGGGAGTGTGTTGGGGTTAGGGTTAGGGTTAGACATCGGGCTAGGTCAAGGGTCTTGTGTGAGTGTATTAGGTTTAGGGTTAGATATTAGGTTAAGGGATTGACCCTTGTGTGAGTGTGTGTGCTATGAAATTTGAATGCCTAGGCTGCCAGAATTAAATAAATATTGACATTTCAACAGCTCCAACAGCAGACACACACACACACACACACACAACAGACTCTCCGTTGCACAGACAGTATGGCGCCTGCCTGGTTTTTGGCAGGTCCGTGAGCGATGGTAACCGTCTGGGCCTCCATTGTGTCCTGGGGAAGAGGAAATAGAGGCGTCTGCTTCTGAAGAACAGACGGTTCACTGGAGCAAAATATAGAACAGACTAAACACAACTCATCTCCCCTCTGGCTGTTGGCCTTCAACTCAGTATGCGCTAATTATTATAACACAATAACACATGTAGCATTTATGTTACAATAACATTTACTTTTTTGGGGGGACTACTACTGCTTCGTAGTGGTGTTACATTTATATAGATACATTTGTGTTTGAGAGTTGTACTGTAAGATGAGAAGGAAGTATTAAAGTGATCAGTTTTACCAGTGACATATCCATATCTCTGATCAGGACAGATTGAGCTCTGCTCTGTTTCACAGTGTGTGTGTGTGTGTGTGTGTGTGTGTGTGTGTGTGTGTGTGTGTGTGTGTGTGTGTGTGTGTGTGTGTGTGTGTGTGTGCACTCGTGTGTGTGTAACACCAGTCAGAACAAAAGGTCTTTCAGACAGTCATGTAGCCACGCACGCACACACACACACACCCACACACACACACACACACACACACACACACACACTCACACACTGATGTACACAGAAGCCTATATACAGTATATATAGACACACACTCACACAGACGCTCGACCAGGAACATATGATGCACTATGACAGGCGCTGACATCACACAGGCAGAAAATAGACGGAAAGAGTGAGGGAGAGGGAGAGAAAAGGAGGGAGAGGGAGAGAAAAGGAGGCATGGAGTGGAAGAAATGGACCTGTCGAGTCGAGGCGCAGCGTTGAGCCATGGCCTGTCTCTGTGTAAGTCTGTCCAGGGGGCTGGAGCCTGGGTACGGACCGCTTACGCACTTCCTCTAACAAATCTCACTCGTGTGTGGTTGATAAAGACTGAAAGCTTCACCGGTGACATTTTAAAAGCAGAAATACTGAGGATTGCTGAGATTTTTTCTCAGATTATCTCCACAGATTCACCATCTGTGTGAGTGGGTGGCCATCTTGCATGATCGTTGTAGCGATTGATTGAGTGTAGCGATTGATTGAGTGTAGCGATTGATTGAGTGCAGCGATTGTAAGACTGGTGTGATGTGAGCCCCCCTTCTGGTCTTAGTGAGGACACATGCAGCATTTTGTATCATCTGAGGTTGACTAATAGCTTTCTTTGGCAGACCAGATAGTCTGCCAAGTGTCTAGTGTTACAGTAATCCAACCTGCTACTGATAAAAACATGTACGTCTTTCAGTATCAGCGTGGGAGAGACACCTGGGCCTCAAAATTAAGATCAGAATCAAACATGACACCTCGGTTTCTGATTTGGCATTTGGTGTTCAGTGTCAGTGTTTTAAAGTTCACAGATAGTGTTTCTCCCTTTCAACTTCATCACCAATGATCAACATGTCTGTTTTGTCCTGGTTTAACTGAAGGGAATTCTGGGACATCCATACATTTATATCAGCAATGCATTCTACCAAGTGGTCAAGTGAGCTGTAGACATCGAGTGTCACAGAAGTGTAGAGCTGGGTGTCATCTGCGTAGCTATGGTAGCTAATATTGTGCCTCCTCATGACGTCACGTAGGAGTAGCATATACAGACTGAAAAGTAAGGGCCCTAGATTGGATCCTTGTGGGACCCCACATGTCATTGAAGTGTTTTTTGAGCTGTTGACTCAAGTTCACGGAGCTCAAGAGGTTGATAAAATCCTTGGTCTTCAAATCACCCTCATCATCAACATACAAATTAAAATGCCTGTGATGATAATCTTACCATAGTTTGTGTAGATAATTGACAGAAAATACAAGAAGACCTCATCATGATGGTCATCCACCTCCATCTCACCTCCCCCAGCTGTCTCTTTCCGTGGCTGCCCAGGGTGCACCGTGCCTGGGTACGCCCCGCTTCCCCTCCCTGCTTTGTTCCTGGAAGTCTGGCCCGGACAAGGGAAGAGGGGTCCTTTGTTGCGCCTTTCCCTTTCCTCAAATTCTGTGTGTGTGTGTGTGTCTCCCCTCCTGCACCCCCTCCCCTCTCTCTTTCTTTGTGATCCATCCCTGTGTCCTTCCTTGGAGTGGACAGAGAGACCGCCTGTGTGGTCTCTCTCATTGGTATGGGGAGCAGCAGACAAGGGCAGGCTGGAGGAGAGACAAGGCCGGCAAGACGTGGGAAAGGCTGCAGATAAAACCGGAGAATTACAACCAGGACTCTGTGTGTGTGTGTGTGTGTGTGTGTGTGTGTGTGTGTGTGTGTGTGTGTGTGTGTGTGTGTGTGTGTGTGTGTGTGTGTGTGCGTGTGTGTGTGTGTGAGTGTGTGTGAGTGTGTGTGTGTGAGAGAGAGTGAGAGGGATTGTGCACATGTTTACAAGAGTTTGTCCACTCCTGCTTCATACAGTCAATGTGTGTGGGTGTGTGTGTGTGTGTGTGTCCACACACTATGTAATTGGTGTGTTGTGTGTGTGATTGTTTGACCCTCCTTTTGACCAGCGGTTACTGCAGTGCAGTCAGTTTCCATGGCAACGGCATGTTTTGGAAACTAACGTTCGTAGCACATGTATCCGTCCCAGTGACCCTGTTTAGACTCGGTTTTAAAATACGTTTTTGGACGGTCAGATCACAAGTGGACAGTGAGACACATCATCGTTTACATCTATGTCTATCTTGCGTCTCCAAATGTGTCCAGCTGACCACTTGTGTTCGTATATAGTAACCATAGTAACTCACTCACTCCTGCCGCACAGCTGTTCCATGTAAACAAATCAATAATAATCAGTCGGTTTGAGTCGAACAGATTTAAAAAAGTGTGCATTAAAGCAACCGAAGATGTTTGAAGAACTAATGAACATAGTAGGACTATTCCAACTGTTTAATGAACATAGTAGGACTATTCCAACTGTTTTGATTGACAGGACAAGTCATTTGCGACTTGAAAAAGAGCGCAGGATAAGGTGAAAAAGGAGAAATATTATCCTGCATTGATGACGTGTTTTCCTGTTACGTCTTTGTCGGGGACGCTCCAGGACGCGTTCGCGTTTAGACTAAAGATATGTGGTCAAATGCGTCCCAGATCACCTCGGCAAGTGGTTTGAGGAAACGTTTCACAAAACCTTTTGGTGTCCGTTTACACTTGTGTTTAGCACTGTCCACTTTGAATCTGATCGTCCAAAACACGTTCTAAAACCAAGTCTAAACAGGGTCAGTGTGTCTGATTCTGACGTTCAGATCAGCTGCTTCTTTCTGAGGGTTAGTGATGTCACATCGGCGATAGGATCCTATTGGTCACCTGTTTGTCTCGGTTTCCAGACATTTGATCACTTTAATCAGCTTGTATCTAAATGGTAAATGGACTGCATTTATATAGCACTTTTCCACCTTAGCGGCACTCAAAGCGCTTTACAATGGCCTCTCATTCACCCATTCACACACACATTCACACACCAATGGCGGTAGCTGCCATGCAAGGTGCTAACCTGCTCATTGGGAGCAATTTGTGGTTAGGTGTCTTGCTCAAGGACACTTCGACATGTGGACAGTCGGAGCTGGGATTCAAACCGTTGACCCTTCGATCATTGAACGACCCGCTCTACCAACTGAGCTACAGCCGCCCCAAAGGGCTTAGGGAGAGAACAGAGAGGGAACACATGAACCCATGTTACATCACTCCATTGTTTTCTGAGCAGAATGTACCAGCTACTGTACCTTGACAAAGACACCAAAAGATGTGTGATGTCTCCGTTTTGTATAATATTTGCTAACTACTGTCAAATACTACTTTGAGGGAGGATGTTTTCCCAATGTCCCAAAAATATAATTTTGTAGAGGTCTGCGTTACATTGACGGTCTGTCTACCGTTAGAGGCTGTGAGCTCTGCAACACTCGCCTGGCCGACTGCAGAGGGATCGACCCGGCATCGATCGCTCTCAGACGTCAGAGCCTGAGGCTGGTTTCTGCTGGTTTGTTTGTGTTTGTTGTTTGTTTGTGTTTTCTTTCCCCGTCTGGTGAATTGGGCCGAGTTGTTCCAGGTGCTCGAAAGCAGACTTTGGCACGTGTCTTTTGTTGACCTATAGGGCTGGGTTAAAAAAAATCGATTCATCGATTCTGAATCAAATGATTCAGAATCGATTCATGAATCCCAAAATCGATCTTTTATTTAATGAATGAATGAATAAATTAAGGAATGAATAGTTCATTCATCCAATGATTCATTCATTCATTCATTTTTGGAAATCAGTATCGATACCACGCCCTGTATTGATGTGTTGCATAACTTGGCAGTCATGTAATTAAGGTTACAGCTAAAATAAACAGGTTTTAGTAACACTAACCGAATCAATATTGAATCGAATGATAATCGATTCTGAACCTTGTGAATCGGAATCGAATCGATTCTTGAAATTCTAATCTATTCCCAGCCCTACTGACCTACCGCACCACCTCTTCTTTAGTCTAGAAAGGTCCTCGCAAAAACACTTGCTCACAAAAAGGTCATGTTTTTGTAAAAGTCATGTTTTTGTAATACAGTCGGGACTTCCAGCTGCCCAGAACCAGTTTCCAGAGATTTCAAAATGGCGAGCCAATCAGGCACTGCGTTTTAACTTCTGTTGTGTCGTGTAACGCAGCACCCCATTGGTTCCTGTAGTTGATGTGTGAAAATGAAATACAGGCCAATGGCAAAACAGTCTCCCAAAGCAATGAGCGGTAACATTAACGTTAGTAGAATAAACACAAACTATTTCTGATATGTCTAACATCAATCTGAAACATAGAGACCATCATTTCATTAATCGCTCAAATATTGAGCTAGATTGAGATTTTCATCCGACTCAAATTTATTTGAGTTGTTTTAATTATTGTGTTTGTGTGTGTGTGTGTGTGTGCATGTGTGTGTGTTTGTGTGTGCGTGTGTGTGCGTGTGTGTGTGTGTGAATGTGTTTGTGAATGTGTGTGCGTGTGTGTGTGTGTGTGTGT
The DNA here is from genome assembly GCF_949987555.1 of Borostomias antarcticus. Lineage (NCBI taxonomy): Eukaryota > Metazoa > Chordata > Actinopteri > Stomiiformes > Stomiidae > Borostomias > Borostomias antarcticus. The sequence goes on along the minus strand of NC_140239.1, from coordinate 2,504,268 downwards.
GTGTGTGTGCGTGCGTGTGTGTGTGTGTGTGTGTGCATGTGTGTGTGTGTTGAAGTGTGTAGTATGATCCTTACCCTCTATCCCAGTTCCTTCTTGTGGGACTTGCTTTCAATGCTCTGGACCAGAAAAGTGAGGACAGACACACAATGGGAACAATCGTTTCAGTCTCCATTACAGCACCTTGTAGCTCTGGTTTCAAAAGGCGCTTCATGAATACTTTACTTCACTTACTTTATTTACTTACCACACACACACATTTGAATACTTTATTTGGTTCCACAAATTATATTACATAAACAGGGCATCAAATATATTAGGGCTAAGCAGCATTGAATACTTAAGTTAATTATTTTAACGATAATTAACTTAAGTATTAATAATATTTTTTACATTAAATACGTTTTACTGGAACGTAGACCCACAAAACAGAACTGACTGCATACCCAGAAATATTTTAGTGACGTTTAACCCCATCTTGATCCTTCAGCCAGTCCCTTGAACCCATTTTAGACTCCCATCAACCCCCTGACTGCGCTCAACCCAGAGGCCCTGTGCCAAATGCTAACACCTTAGGCTAATCTTGTTAGCGTCGTGTTCTCTATCTGTGACAGGGAGTAGAAAGAACTGGACGTGGACTTAGCTTGTGCTTAAGAGTTATTTGAGACCTTAATCACTTTTTAAACTACCAGGCCTATATTTTTTGACAGGATAATAGGGATAATTTGTTGTATAGCCACAAAGTGGTAGCTAGAGACCATGGGGTAATTACTGTAGCTGCTAGCTACAAAATGGCTGACAAATGGCCACCTGTGCTTAATGACAAGAACTCGATTCATTGATAGAAACCCAGGGACCAAGTCATACTGTAGGACTCTGCTGGTCCTTTCAAGGAGGTAGATGAGTGTAGCAGAGGAGGAGATAGACGGAAGGAGAAATGATAGGAGGAAGGAGAAACAGAGTTGGAGGATAAAAAGGGAGATCTCTGTCTCACGAGATGATCCTCTAACTTCCTGTGTATGTATGAGTGTGCTGTGGGGATTCTGACTGTGCTTCCAGACCTGCCGGTTCTGCCACACACACACACACACACACACACACACACACACACACACACACACACACACACACACACACACACACACATGTTGGGTTTGCCTTCCTTATCAGATAGACGATGAACAGGCACCGCCATAATGAGAAATCCCAACAGCAGGGCTGCCAAGTTTGACCAAAAATAAAGGTCCCATTGGCATTGAACCGCTAGTATTTCCCAGGTGGTCATTTCCCCGTGTGAGAATTGTAAAGTGCGGCGTGTGAGCGTGGGAAGAGGCTTTAATGCGCGTGTCTCACGCTCAATGCGTGGGAATTGGCAGCCCTGCAACAGGACTATGTCAAACTGAGATGAAGTGGCAGAGAAAAAGCAATGCCAGATGGCCCGATCACATGCCAGAGCAGTTGATACAGGTGTGATTCCTGTCATCTTCCAGAGCCTGGTGGGAGATACCACTGTGTCTGAGACCGCGGGGGGGTTTCATGTGGGGGACTACGCTGTTCTCAAGGCGTTCATCATACAAAGGCATGTCAGCTAGCTATGGAAATGAATGGACTAGACCTGACTAGACTCGATCTTAGAGCAGTCTACTGTCTTTGAAGATCCATCTGCAATGTTATTGTGCATTCTTAATGGTCAGGTCGATTCAGGGGCAGATTACAGCTCGACCCATACTCTCTCTCTCTCTCTCTCTCTCTCTCTCTCTCTCCCCCCATCCCTCCCTAATGTCTCTCTATCCCTCGGCCTGTGCTGTCAGATGTCCCCTCGCTCGCTCGCTCACTCTCTCTCTTGACCTTGCTTTCTTATTCTGTTTTTTCTCTCATTCTCTGTCGCTCATTCGCTCCAGTCTCAGTCTCTCTCTGAGGTTGTTAATCTGTCAATCCAGGATTATTCCTGCGTAGGTGTCCACTCTGGACTATAGTAACTCCTAGTTGTCACCTAAAAACTGCTTCTAAATCTTGTATTTTATTGGACATACTGCATAAAAGGTGAGGAAGAGAGAGGTACGGCTAGGGAGTAATGGTGAATTGTAGTATTCTCTCACTTAACACAGTGTTGAGTCGGTGTGTGGGAGGCTATTCTGATTGGATGTTATTCTGAGGTGATCCGTGCTGATTGGATGTTATTCTGAGGTGATCCGTGCTGATTGGTGTTCTGATCTGAGGTGTGAAACGTACAGAACATGTCAGCAGTGAGCGTGTGAGGGAG
>NC_140239.1:2494508-2497008 GCF_949987555.1 Borostomias antarcticus | reverse complement strand
CATTAGATCGGATATACTGTAAGTTTTATTTTACACCAAAGGCTATTATCGTATGTCTGCTGGATTCTCTCACTAACCAATATCTCTTCCTTCTTTCTCTTAAAAGCGTGACGATGATGATGATGATGACGACGACGATGATGAAGAGGAGGAGGAGCAGAGGAAGACGGAGCAGCAGGTGGGCGTGGCCGGGACAGACCGAGCCTCTAACACGATCGAGGGCCAGGTGTACGTCAACATCTCTCCTCCCATGGTCGGTCGGGGCGCCATCGGGGGCGGGGCCTCCTCGGGGGGGGGTGGGCGCCCCCGTTCCCGCAGCTACGACCGCCACCTGGACAAGGCCACGCCCTCTCGCGTGGGCTCGCTGGAGCGCATGCTGAGCTGCCCCGTCCGCCTCAGCGAGGGCGCCGCCCAGGCCACGCCCCCTCCGCCGCGGGTCACCTCCTTCGCGGAGATCGCCAGGAGCAAGCGGAGGAGCGGCGGGTCGCCGTCTCTGAGGACGGGCGCCGACCCCTTCTCCTCCGGACACTCCTCCTCCCCCGTCCTGGAGGGCCACACCCTCGGCCACGCCCTGCCCCCCGTGCCCTTCACCCGCTGCTACAGCCAGGGCAGCGTGGAGCGCCCCCCCGGGGCCAGGGAGACCCGCGCCAGGGACTGAGGGTAAGATGGAGCTCCACGGGGGATGAGGAGTTGAGGGGATGAGGTGTTGAGGGGATGAGGTGTTGAGGAGACGAGGTGTTGAGGGGATGATGTGTTGAGGAGACGAGATTTTGAGGAGACGAGGTGTTGAGGAGACGAGGTTTTGAGGAGACGAGGTGTTGAGGGGATGAGGTGTTGAAGGGATGAGGTTTGAGGAGACAAGGTGTTGAGGGGATGAGGTGTTGAGGGGACGAGGTTTTGAGGAGACGAGGTGTTGAGGGGACGAGGTTTTGAGCAGACGAGGTGTTGAGGGGATGAGGTGTTGAAGGGATGAGGTTTGAGGAGACAAGGTGTTGAGAGGATGAGGTGTTGAGGGGATGAGGGGATGATGTGTTAAGCGGATGAGGTGTTGAGGGGATGAAGTGTTGAGGGGATGAAGTGTTGAGGAGACGAGGTGCTGAGGGGATGAGGTTTTGAAGGGATGAGGTTTTGAAGGGATGAGGTGTTGAGGGGACGAGGTGTTGAGGGGATGAGGGGTCTCAGCTCGTCCGTTTAAGGAGGTAGGTGGAAATCTCAGTTCTCAGTTCGTGAACTCGCAGGCTAATTTCAACCAGTATTTCCTCACAGAACGCTGATTGTCTAGATCGTTTTCTGATCTAGCACAAACGGATCACTATTGAGCTTTGCCAGACTGATAAGTGGAGTGAAACAACGTGAGTTGCGAGATCAGGACAAGCAATCTGCACCAATCAGCTAAAGGAATACTGCGTGACTACACTGACATCATGCGTGTATTGATTGGCTAAGGAGTATCTCCTTCCTGTCTTGCTGGGATCGAAGGTTGCAAGCCGAGCATGCTAGGTTGATCATTGACAAACAGGGATACCGTGATACACACACACACACACACACACACACACACACACACACACACACACTGACACGGCCAGAACCAAAGGCGGTATGAAGGGAAGATGACTGGAGCAGGAGAAAGAGCTGCGTCGGTAAACGTGGGATCTTAAACATGTCTTCTACCATCAGTAGGTACGTGTGCAGTCGTCGACGTCAGGAACCATGGAAGTGGGGCGAGCGTGATAAGAACATCAAACAGAGAGAGGGAGATGAGAGAGAGAGAGAAAGAGAAAGAGGGACAGAGAGATATACAGAGAGGGAGAGAGAGAGAGAGAGAGAGAGAGAGATCTACAGAGAGGATGGGTCCCACCGCAGAGAAATCCCTCGGTCTCCTGAGTTCTTCAACCCTGGTCCACTGAGCCCTAGTGGGCCTGAACCCTGGTCCACTGAGCCCTAGTGGGCCTGAACACTGGTCCACTGAACCCTAGTGGGCCTGAACCCTGGTCCACTGAGCCCTAGTGGGTCTGAACCCTGGTCCACTGAGCCCTAGTGGGCCTGAACCCTGGTCCACTGAGCCCTAGTGGGCCTGAACCCTGGTCCACTGAACCCTAGTGGGCCAGAACCCTGGTCCACTGAGCCCTAGTGGGCCTGAACCCTGGTCCACTGAGCCCTAGTGGGCCTGAACCCTGGTCCACTGAGCCCTAATGGGTCTGAACCCTGGTCCACTGAGCCCTAATGGGCCTGAACCCTGGTCCACTGAGCCCTAGTGGGCCTGAACCCTGGTCCACTGAGCCCTAGTGGGCCTGAACACTGGTCCACTGAGCCCTAGTGGGCCTGAACCCTGGTCCACTGAACCCTAGTGGGCCTGAACCCTGGTCCACTGAGCCCTAGTGGGTCTGAACCCTGGTCCACTGAGCCATAGTGGGTCAGTCTGTGTATAGAGGTTGATGCTACATTGTGCTGCTGCTACTCTCTTCAGGATTGTATTACATATGAGCCTCTGTGTATA
>NC_140239.1:2492111-2494308 GCF_949987555.1 Borostomias antarcticus | reverse complement strand
CTTCATGTCACCAGATGGGGTTATTGCTATGTATTAGGAAAACTGTGAACTCTACAGCTTCTGTTTTGTGTGTGTGTGTGTGTGTGTGTGTGTGTGTGTGTGTGTGTGTGTGTGTGCGTGCGTGCTTGTGATTTGATGAAAGTTTACCTGCAGAGTCACAGAGATTTAGCTGCACAAAGTTGTTCCCAGAAAAAAGGAAATTTCCCCGGCATTGTTCTTTATACTTGTATGAGATTAGATTCATGTAACATCTATGTGAAATCCCCTGCTTGACTAAACAGACAGTCCTGGTATCGTACAGTGTTTGATCTGGCCATTAATCCCAGGATGTAGACTGATCTGTATTTACTTGTTCTTTGACAGTCATGAAAGTGTCACTCAACGTCATTGTCTGCGTTTCCCGATAAGGCCTCTTAAGGAACCGTTCCTAAGCAACCCTTTGTATGGGAGTTAAGAAGTACTTTGGAGTTAAGTGCTTCTTGTTCGGGAAACCCAGCCATTGTCATTAAGTCAACTTAGGTTCCACTTTCTCTTTTCTTGAGGTCAGGTCATCTCTCCCTCTATCAACATGCGGATATGATACCAGCTAGATACAGCGATACTACAAGCCAGGCCTGAATAAGGTTGCCTTTGACACCCCCTTTAATATCTCTCCACTTCTCAGTTCACCCAGTTCACCATCACTGAGAGGTCCTCAGTCCAAGTGTCTGTCACAAGAGACGCTGTCCTGTCCCCTCTCTGTAAGTGAGAGAAGTGCACACACACACACACACACACACACACACACACACACACACACACACACACACACACACAGTCTCAGCCAGACCTCTAATTGTAAAAAATCCATGCGTTATGAAATATTTTCAGCAAGCTCAACGTTCTGTGTTGTAGTGAAGGAGCACCAGGTCAAACACATTGAATTGAATAGTATGAGCATTGTCTGGTTTAGCAACCATCTTCACAAGAATAGGTATATAGCCAGGAGGTTTTTGAATGTAAGGAACTGCCAGACGATCTCTATAATCTCTGGTGCTGTGGGAGCCAACACACAGGCATCGATCACAGGGGCGTCCCATACTAATAAGACGATCACAGGGGCGTCCCATACTAATAAGACGATCACAGGGGCGTCCCATACTAATAAGACAATCACAGGGGCGTCCCATACTAATAAGACGATCACAGGGGCGTCCCATACTAATAAGACGATCACAGGGGCGTCCCATACTAATAAGACGATCACAGGGGCGTCCCATACTAATAAGACGATCACAGGGGCGTCCCATACTAATAAGACGATCACAGGGGCGTCCCATACTAATAAGACGATCACAGGGGCGTCCCATACTAATAAGACAATCACAGGGGCGTCCCATACTAATAAGACGATCACAGGGGCGTCCCATACTAATAAGACGATCACAGGGGCGTCCCATACTAATAAGACGATCACAGGGGCGTCCCATACTAATAAGACGATCACAGGGGCGTCCCATACTAATAAGACGATCACAGGGGCGTCCCATACTAATAAGACGATCACAGGGGTGTCCCATACTAATAAGACGATCACAGGGGTGTCCCATACTAATAAGAAGGATGCAAGACCACTACTCTACTTGTGGAGTTTAGGTAAGGGATAAAAAGGTTGGAGTGAAAGGATGAACATGTGGAGGTTTGGGGTCCCATAAAGTCATCCCCCACCGGGTCTTGAACCCCGGTCTCCCTGGTGGGAGTCCAATGCTTTCACCGCTACTCTACTTGTGCAGTGGAGATCGGCCATTTTGGTGTCCTTCTAGTCCCTAGTGTGGGTTGGGGTTAGAATGAGGGTTGGGTTTGGGATAGGATCTGACCTATAAGGGAAGGAGTGTGGGTTGGGGTTAGAATAGAAAGGACCGATCAAGTCCTACTGTCCGTCTTCTCCAGTAACACACAGCGTTAGCGATCTGTTCTTCTGCATGTTTTCATATTGGGTTCTTTATGAGGGAAACACTTGCGAACACAAGGAGAAAATGCATGTGCACAGAAAGGCCCGGAAACCATCTTGGTGTGAGGCGACAGTACTAGGTACTACATGTGTGTTTCTCTCAGGCTAGTCTTCGACAGAGGACAGCGCATGGATGGAGATGAAATATCTCTGGTATGATGTTCTGACTATTAGCTGTTCACCCTCCATGGAGAACAGTTAACCCAG
>NC_140239.1:2417111-2487111 GCF_949987555.1 Borostomias antarcticus | reverse complement strand
AGATCTGGTCCAGCGACAGACACCCAGATAGTATTATTCTTACAAGTACAAAATGTATGTATATTATATATGTTGTTTTTGTTATCAATACCTTAAATCTGATTGATGAAAACAACCGTTTAGCGGCCGAAAATAGATTTTGAGAAACTGCATTCTCGGTGCCCCGATCACCGTCATTACATGGATATACTGGCTCGCGCTGGATTTTAAATTTCTTCTACAGGCCTCCGAACTACACAAAAGTGATCTCGGTGAGTCAAACTTCTTATAATATGTCGTAAATAAGGTCCAGGTTGTCAAAAACGAGCATTGCCCTTTAATAGGCTACATTTTGCAATGTGGAGAAATGCGGAGCACATTTGCCATTATCAGGTACATGAATGTGTTTTTTATTTTATTTGGATTATTAGGCCCACAATAAAGATGATTATGATAAAATAAAATGTTGTACCTAATGGAAGTGCATGCAATTAAATCATCATTTGGATGGATGGATGGGCCTGAAAAGGGCTTCATTTCAGGCAAACTTTAGATCGGAGTGGAACCGGCCTAGCAGCCTACATAAAAATACAAAATTAATATATCCTGATAAAATACTATAACGAATAATTTATGCTATTTATGCCGAATAACAAAAGTTAAAGTTAAACAATAACAAAAGTTAGTTACTTTGGAAATATGCCTTTGAGGAAGGAAAAAAGATGCCCAAAACCTTTGGTGGAAAAGAATGTTGTAGGCTATGTCAGTCGACCACCATTTTCTTTGGTTTTAGACAGCCCTAACTATTTCACTCATGTTAATATTATTCAAATATAAATTTCCTTTGGGTGAATTTTGGAACTTCCAGAGGCGCCTGGAATCCCTAGTGTTCCGTGTCTTTCTCCAGACTGACCTGTCCGGTAATGTGACGGCTTCTGTTCTGTCACAACACACCCTTCCCGGATTATACTAGGTTCCTTTCCCCTGACACGGGAACTTGGCTATGCAGATTTCCTGTAAAATCCCATTCATACAGACTCTCTAACAGGTAAATTCCCTAGAGTTTAATGAGAACCCTTATGTCTGAATGGGGTTTTACAGAGCACACACCCATACTACACAGCAGGAGCAGCTTCTGGGTTAAGTGCCTTGCTCAAGGGCAATGGTCACAAGGGCGATGATCACATGGACTAATTAAACCAGAAGTTTTATCAGCAGTCATTTATTTTAATTGTTTCAATGATTTTGATATTTGTATAATATCAGGACATACTGTTTATCTGGTCAGACTGTGGAGGTGCTTGTAGGTTCCAGTTCAAGTTTCATTTTCTCGGAAGCGATTGTTTACAAGTGTTTCCTACGGGCTGGTGAATTCCCCTCAGGACTTCTCTGTCTCACTACTGCCTGTCTTTTACAGTAAACGAATAAAAGTAGACAGACAAGAAATACTGCAGGCGAGAAGAGCGTTTTGGCATGTGGCCAGTGTGTAGCAATATTGAATGTAGCGTAAGAGTGATGAGGTTATAGACCCCTAGGGGCCAATAGGGAGACCTATCCGAAATCCAGCTGCACTCTGGGAAACTCCACCGGATGCTTACTGACCTTAAGGGGTCAACATTGAGACACTTTCTGCAACTTTATGTTTGTATTGTAAACAGATAAAAAACCAGACCAGGTCCAGCCTGGCTTATGTGCTTGTTTCTGTTCATGACTGGTAGGACGGACACTAGTCATGCCACTGAAATAGCTGTGAATTGAAATGACTTTAAATAATGTCTGATAAATTAAGATAGGTCTTGTCGCCTGGACACATCAGTTCCAATGCTTCCAATGCTAATCCAGCACAAAAAAAACAAAAGAGTGAAAAGATGAACATGTGGAGGTTTGTGGTATAGTCCCATAAAATCATCCCCATCGGGTCTTGAACCCTGATCTCCAAGGTGGGAGTCCAATGCTTTCACCGCTACTCTACTTGTGCAGTGGAGATCGGCGGGTTGATTTTGGTGTCCTTGATTTTGGTGTGCTGAGACTACTGCCTCTTGTGGTGCCAACAGAGAAATGCAGGTCAAGATTCAACGGAGTGATAACCGGACAAACGCTATCCTAGGTGTGCTGGCTTACAGCCATGCACAAAAAATGCAGCCTTATATTATGAAACAAGTTTAGGATTACCAAGTACGCCTTGTAGATTACCAAGTGCCCCTTGTAACTGTGCAACTCTTCAAATGTCTTATTGTGGCAGTGTAGATTGTCATTAAATTGAATAGCTTTGCTACACTGCCTATAGTGCAGAAGCAGCGTTCAGTTTTTATGCTCCACATATCTGGAACAAACGTTCAGGAAACTGCTTTTAAATCAAGACTGAAGACTTTTCTTTTTGCCACTGCTTTTTATTAAATCAAATAATAATTAATTCATACACTGCACTGTAACTTTTATTCCTGTATTTTATTTTTCCTGCATTTTGTTTTAATTGTCCTTTTTTGCATTTCGTTTTATATGACCTTTTATGTGTTGCACTTTGTCTTAATGCTTTTAATGTCTCATGTAAAGCACTTTGAATTGCTTTGTTGCTGAAATGTGCTACAAATAAACTTGCACTGCCTGAGGATCTTTCATCTCTGGGCTGACGGTGAATGCTCAGCCCAATGCTACATGCCTCATTGCTTTTGTCTTCTGCAATGTTTATGGAAAAAGGCTAATTGAAAGGTCTTAAAATCGGTCTAAAGGAGTCTTTCATTATACTGTACACCACAAGTTCACATCCCCTAAGGAAACACTGGTTATCACCCGTTCATTATTTTGTCTGCAATCAGTAATTTAGTGACACCAACAGCATTTTTGTGTCATATTGAGAATAGAATCAGTAAAGCAGCAATACAGACTAGAATAGATAATAAAATGATTTTATTGTAAAACGTCACTTGAAATAACACTATATGGATGGTTTACATACACAGACAAACCATTAAAAAAACATTTGCTGAATAAACATTTGATAAAAGCATAAAAGCAAATCAAGAATCAATATTAGCATATCTGGACCTTATAGTTATTGCACATCCGAACACACAATGTCTACTCAGTGTATGAATTACACAATCTACCACACATCCAATCATCGACCCAAATAAATACATTGTTTTGTATAAACAACAAGTTTACCATATATAACAATTCCACTGGCATGGAATATATTAATTACAATGTACACTATGTGCTTGGGCTTTGTTTTTAAGATACCAGAGAAATTGAAATGAGTTTGACGTTTTCATTGTTGATTGTGTTTGGTGTTCCTGCTGGGTAATCTTGTTCCCGTAGATCTTGGAGCCATCATCCCTTCCGATGTTCTCTCCAGCTCTGTTCTCAACCAGCGTTTCTTCCTGGGAGATAAGGAGAGAGGAGGACAGCCATTCATACCAACAACTCTACATTACAGGGGTGGCTGTAGCTCAGTTGGTAGAGCGGGTCGTTCAATGATCGAAGGGTCAGTGGTTCGAATCCCAGCTCCGACTGTCCACATGTCGAAGTGTCCTTGAGCAAGACACCTAACCCCAAATTGCTCCCAATGAGCAGGTTAGCACCTTGCATGGCAGCTACCGCCATTGGTGTGTGAATGAGAGGCCGTTGTAAAGCGCTTTGAGTGCCGCTAAGGTGGAAAAGCGCTATATAAGTGCAGTCCATTTACATTTGGTGTCAAGGCACAGTGCCAAGGTGAGTAATAAACGTCAGCTCTGGGTTTCGAGTGAAAGATGTGAGCAGAAAAAAAAAAAGGCTCACGACAAGACACTTTTAAGGTTGGATTGAAGGTGATTGTATGAACGTTTGCTACGGGTTTGTGGGTGCTTATGCTTACCTCATTTACTTGGGAGATGCAGGCCTTCGGAGTGCGTTTCGCTCCATGCGGTTGATGTAGTCAGCCACCCACTTGCTCTGGTTGGGGTGCGGAGTGCACAGTTTCACCCCCGTCTTAGTCGTGAACCTATAAAGACATAAGCGATCGATTAGACCTGACAAAACTATTGAATTCAGGTCAATGTCACACAAAGTTGTTTACTAAGTAACCAGGTTATGCTCTCGAGTGCTGGCAGAGAAACACTATTCTCTGGAACGTTCTAGACCAGTGATGAGGTGAGTACAGATATTTGGGACTGCGGTATGCTAGCCCCTCTTGGATGTCACAATATCTTTAACATGATCCTTGTGTGGTGTTAATGTCGAATGGCTGAAGATTGACACTCACACTGTGGCGTCGATGTCACAGCCGGCCTTCGTGGTCTGGAGGTGGTAGGCGACGATCTTGTATCTCCGGGGGAAGGGCTTGTCCGTGGTGACCAGGCAGCAGTCCACTGGCACTTCGGAGAAAGCTGGAGAAGAGAAGGAGGGTGAAATATGAGGATATTTGGAGATTGAAAGAAACAGTAGAACATTGTAGGGGTGAGACAAGAGGGAGGGAAAGAGAGTGAAAATATGGTCACAGAGGAGAGAGAGAGAGATTTCCCGGGACCGTCATCAGGAATGATTAATGTTCCAATATTATCTTTGTGTCTAGTGTATTTTAAAGGCCAATTTACAAGAAATCAACTGTATCTCTGGAAGAGTTTTCCCTAGTTGCGGTTTCACATTGGTCATAGGGGAAGTGATTGACAGGCACAGGTTTTTAGTGAGAGTTTCCTCTGAAGCCAAGGTCCTGGCCCCTTCCTTCTGGCAGTTTCTATTTCTGATTCGTTTTAGAAAATGTCTCTTCTCTTTCTGCCCTTGATATCTCTGCAACTTTCAGTTGCACTCTGGATCCTGTTTTCCCATGGTCAGTGAGCAACTCAACCACAGTATTGTACAGTAACTCATTGACGAATCAGAAAACTGTACATACAGTCCAGCCTAGGTCAAAGAGTGAAATAGTGCCTGGAGTGTTAGGTGTGTGTGTGTGTGTGTCTTACCTGCTGCATAGCCCAAGCAGATTGTCGTGATGAAGAGAAGTGCAGCAACTCGAGATGCCATTCTGCCTTTGTGTGTGTTGAGTTTTAAGCCAGTTGTTCCAGGTGTGTGTGTGTGAGGAGGATGATCTGAACTCCGGTGGTGAGGCCTATATATAGGCCCAAGTACACACCCCTGGGCCCACAGGTAACTTTCACTTTCCGTCTGAGTGGGTGAAAGGGAAAGTCTCCTCCTCCATCCGGTAAACTTGAGCAATTATGTCTAACACTCCCCAGACATCAATCAATCAGTGTTCACCCACATCCACTCTCTTTCTCAATCCCTCATCTCTCACCAACGCGCTGGTCGAACTCAGACAACGGTGGGCAGGCCGGTCCACCTCCAGTGGCCTGCATATCTCTCCTCATGATTAAACATTCACGATTCCTTCATTTGTCACATGCAGCCTAATGTCCAGTCACAGTGAAATGTTGCTGCCGGCTCCAAGGTTATGGTCATTACAGATGAACTCCAATACTCAATTTATAAATGACACAATAAAGACCATTTCTATACAGTATGTAGATAAGATCAGATAAGTAGGGTAGCCTACCTATGTTTCGCAATGCGTTTTTTTGCTGTCCGATTTCACATCAGCCCATTTCTTTTTTTATTTCAGCAATTGTGCGCCCTTCTCCTGATACTATCTGCACGGGTGATCGCGTCCCATGCTTCATTCTTTTGTGTTGCTTTCTAGCCACTGCTGACACTACTGAATATGACCGCCCGTCTATTGTTGACCTCCTCCAGCAGTAGGCTACCTCCACTTTAGCACTGCTGAAGCTTTTTCTTCTTTTGGCCGGCGCCCCATCAGATTTATGCTTTGACATGATCACTATCCTGCAGAATTGTCTCACTGTTTCGCAGCACCTGTGCCAGTGGTGGCATGTCCTTATATGGAGCTTCCGGGCGGCGTTCACGCATGTTCAGTTCAAGTCAAGTAACCCAAGTCAAGTAACACTTTATTGTCTTTACAGAGATTTTGCTTGGGCTACCCGCGCTGACAGCCAAACATTTAACATCAAAACAGACAGAGACATACAATAAATAAAAAGTGTATAATACAGCAGCAGGAATAAGTCCAATCATATGAACAGTGGACAGTGAACAGTTTGAGAAGAGAAGGCAGGTCCAGCTTTCCTTAGAAACGTTCTTAGGAAGACATTTAAGAACAGAACTTAAGAAGATATTGGTGAATGAGGCCCATTGTGCTTAGAGATAGCATTACGTCATAGGTTGTGCAATGCCTTACCCGTGAAGACAGAATTATCTGGAATATTTACAGTGTCAGATATATCTGGTGACTCAGTGTGCTACTAACCGTTTTCTGCATCCCCTAGTGCCTCTCTCTCTCCCTCCTATCCTCTAACCAGGTCCAGTGTCAGCTGCGGAGCTGTGGATATCGTAATATTTAGTACACACACACACACGTACACACAGACACACATCAGTCCACATCTGGCTTAGGCCTGGACCTGATGCTCTTAGCCTTTCTTGCTCTGAAAATTTAATTTAATGTAATTTATTGTTCTTTAAATGTTCTTAGCCATTAGACAAATATATTCCAGGAGCTTGCCCCAGGTTGCCTGTTTCAATATCTGTGTGGTCTGTATGGCTCTATGTGCTACTAACCCTGTTCTGCCTTCCCTCGGCCTTCCCTCTCCCTAGTGCCTCTCTCTCTCCCTCCTATCTTCTAACCAGGTCCAGTGGATGCCCCACTGTCACCAGCAGACCTCCCGGAGTCCGATAGATACCCCCGTGTCTGCTGTGGATGTCGTAGCATGTCCGTAGAATGTTCTCTCTCCTATGATGCTTTAAGCCTCTCTTACTCTGAAATGTAATTTAATGTAATGTATTGCTTTATAAATGTTCTTAGCCGGTAGACAAACATACTCCTGGAGCTTGCTCCATCGCCTTGTTGAGAGGGGTCAGGGAAATCTTTTTACAGCTCACTTATCTGGCCCCCGGGTGATACTGTTTTTTTGCTTCCCTCTGGAATATGTAGGGGTGGGTCGTATGCCCACCTCCCTTGTTCTCTGTAAAGCGCATAGTGTTGCCTCTGGGTATGAAATGCGCTATACTAATAAAGCTTTGATTGATTGATTGATTGATTGATTGATTGAACCTCTTAACAATGTGCTAGTAGAAGCACCTAGGGCATACAGAAATTACAGCTGTGAGTCTGTTTGAGTAAGTCTTGATCAGCTTTGCACATCTGTACGCGGCAATTATCGCCCATTCTTCTTTGCAAAATTGCTCCATCAAGTTGGATGGAGCCATTTTTAAGTCTTGCCACAGATTCTCACTTGAATTGAGGTTAGGGTTAGAAGAAAATTGATTGTACAAGAGCTTATTTTAGAGTTTCACAGCAAAGGGGTGAGTACTTATGCGATCAATTATTTCCTGATTTCTAATGAATTGTCTCTTATTATAGAGTATGTTGTGTTTATCAGTGACAAAAAACAACAAGTTAAATCCATGTGAAAAAGCCCAAGGGCAAAGAAACCATACAGTCAGTCAACACTCAAAAAACTCCCTTAGTACTATCAACTGCTGAAATTCCACATTTCCCTCAGGGGTGTGATTAAAGTAGCTTATCTAGTACAGGTGGTGTTTGTTGCTGAATGGTTGGATGGTGATGGTGCATAGCTGGCTTTGATATCCTGGATTTAGACAGGACCCACACAGCCAGAACACGAGAGACTGTATATTATGTCAACCATGCATTCAGGGGGAGACTCCCTTAAAGGAGTACACGCTGTCTCTCATAGGGGCTTGTGGGTCACATGGTTTCTGCATGGCTCCTTTAATGACTGACTTCTGATGGGTATGAAAGAGCTCAGGTCTGATCATGCCCATCAATGTGTGTGTGTGTGTGTGTGTGTGTGTGTGTGTGTGTGTGTGGAGTCATGTGATTTACTGGAAATCGGGCAGAATTTCCTCGGTAGTCTCTACTGTTCACCAGAAGCTGTATATCTGTACCAGGCTGGACATCTTCAGTGCAAACAGAGTCAGTGGACCATCCTTGTGTGGACGTACGGTAGAGATGGAATAGATATTACCATCATTATCATGGATGGGTGATAATTGAAATAGTGTATTTGTGATTGAGGTGATTAATCATATTATACAGATTTTTTTTAAATAGACTATCTAATTAATAGATATTTAATTAGATACTTAATTATATCTATCTATTAATAGATATTTAATAGAATACCTAATAAATCTAGGATCCAGGTTCCATAGACAACCTCTTGATCCCGTCTCTTATAATACATGTATTTGTGAAGAGTAAGTGAACTGAGAGAACTGTACATACCATCAGCAAACCCAGATAGCAAGTGGATCTGGGCCATATACAGGCCAGATCTGGCCCTTGTGGCTTAGTTCCGGCCCATATATGGCCCAGAATCATTACACATCCGCTTGCTATCTGGGAAGCCTTCTAAAAGAACCAGTTACACCAGTCCAGTCCCAGTACTAGAACAAGGAGACTTTGTTTGTTTGTTTGTTTGTTGTTTGTTTGTTTGTTTGTGTGTTTGTTTTACACATAAACATGATGTGTTTCCGGACAAGAACCCGGTTTAGGGTAAGGATGTGGTTTTCTTGTTATTGTCTATTGTAGGGGTGTGTGTGTGTGTGTGTGTGTGTGTGTGTGTGTGTGTGTGTGTGTGTGTGTGTGTGTGTGTGTGTGTGTGTGCGTGTGTGTGCGTGTGTGTGCGTGTGTGTGTAACACACAAACATATTGGGAGGGAAAAAAAACTTTCTCAGACAGTTTATTTGTTTTTCGTCATTGTTTATGTCATCGTTTCATTATCAAACCCTTACAGTAATCTGTCTGGCATGGCATGACATGCCCAAGATATTCCAATAGAGTGCCAAGTCTCAACTGTGCCAATTGTGCTTCTGTTCTGGCATCACTTAACCAAGAACATTGTTTGACACTAGGGTTTATCTTATGTCCTGTCCTGTCCTGATACTTTCAAGCTAGGTTATTTTGTAAAATTGTTTTCACCAAATATTCAAGCTCTCTGTTTTGTACGGAAGAGCATTAGGGCCAACAGCTGAGTTGTTGTTTTTTAAGCTTCTGAGTTTAAAGTCAGAAATTCTGACTTTTTTCTCGGAAGTTATTTCTGACCTTTTTCTCAGAAATTCCGAGTTTTTTTCTCAGAAATTCTGACTTTAATCTCAGAAGTTATTTCTGACTTTTTTCTCAGAAATTCTGCCTTTAAAGTCAGAAATTCTGATTTAAACTCAAAAGCTTAAAAAAACAATAAACTCAGTTGTTGGCCCTAATGCTCTTTCGTAGTTTTGCATAGTTGCTGCTGACTCGCTGTTGCTGCTAAGTAGCTAATGTGGATAGCTATGACTGAAAGCCTAGATAGAGGTGAGTTCAGCCCCGGCAAAACATAGCAAGAAATACTAAGAAATGTCTGTCCATTCTCAAACCTCAGTCTTGAAACAAAATTCCTGGAACCCATGAAAGCATCAGTCTTTGTATTAGTGGATAATACAACACATTAAACAGTACACTTGACTACTCACTTAATGGCTGCACGTGGAACTGATGCATAATGTGTTATGCATAGAATTAGAATAAAAGGCCTTTCATATTCACCTTTTCTGGCTCCCGGGTGAAACTGTTTTTTTTGCTTCCCTCTGGAATATGTAGGGGTGGGACCTATGCCCCACCCTCCTATTGTTCTCTGTAAAGCGCATTGTGTTGCCTCTGTGGATGAAATGTGCTATACAAATAAAGTTTGATTTGATTTTATATGTATCTCTATGGTGGGTTGATACTTCCATGATACTGCTGCAGACGTTTCTCTTTCCCACTGTAGTCGCTGTGCTCGGACAGACTTAAACGGTTCTTATCTCACTATCACCAAACACTGAGGTTATTGCGGTTTTGTGGCTTGTATACTTGACAAATCCGCCTAATTGACTCTAATATAATCATTGGAGCATTGAACAGAAATGAGACCACTGCGCCATCTATTGGTTACCATATGATAGGTCTACTGAAATTTGAGGAAAACAATAATTTACTGCACATAAAATGACCCAGCTTGTTTCCTGAGATTGTCTATGATAATTACATTTAATATGGATAGCTTAGTATGCAGCCTCAACATTTTATTCCCCATAATGTTGTACAGCATGTTACATGGATCACCAGCAAATTATTTTTTTTATGAACAGCGCCCAATAGCACCATCTGGTGGTCGTGGCAGCACTGTGACTTTGAACTGAGGAATGAATAGCATCGACCGCAGTAGTCTCCCTGTCTCTTGAAATTATATCTCGACCAGTGGAGGCCTTTCATTGGCTTAGGGTTACCTCCCGACCTTGTTTTAGTAAGAGAGGGCAGGAGGTTGGTGGAAGGTCGTCAGCGGCAGTCGTCTGATTCGCTCACCAACCTCCTCAACACCCTGTGGGGAGGAGGAGCCAGGTGATGATGTCAGGGAGCATCATAATCAAGAGGGTATTTGAACCTATCTATCTATCTATCTATCTATCTATCTATCTATCTATCTATCTATCTATCTATCTATCTGTCTGTCTGTCTGTCTGTCTGTCTGTCTGTCTGTCTGTCTGTCTGTCTGTACGTACATATATCTATCTGTATATACATGTCTAACTTTCTGTCTGTCTATATCTCAACCATTTATTCCATCTCAGCTGTGTGGAAGTAATGGCAGAGGTTAGTATCTCTTCCACCCTCACCTGCCCACGCTGGCTTCCATCTTGGATCCTCTGACCTGCCAGTGTGACCACCTCTCATTAATACCCATTTAGCAATCTGCAACCTCACCACTAGATGCCTTCAAAAATCACACACTGCACATTTAAATTATGCCCCAAGTTATCTACGAAGTTATGTGACTGACGTTATCTATTAAGTTATGCTTGAAGCTTAATTCACATAATTATGAGTAGATAACATCTTATTGGTGAATGGTACAGTTTCTTCTGCGACTAGGATAGGCTAGGCTTCTCACCAAGGAAGAAATGTTAAAAGAAGAAAGCATAAGATTCACCATTTGTGTTTAATTTTAAATTATATTGTTATTTGTGAATGACATCTTATTGTTTAACATTGTTTTTATTGTTGCTGCTTGTTTTGTAATCTCGGCTACATTGAAAATGAGGGCCTGCCCATCAGTTGTATTCCTGAGAAACTAAATAAAGGTGATGAATGAATGAATGAATGAATGAATGAATGAATGAATTTACAGTACATGTCCAGAGCTACTGTGAGCCAGGATTCCATTGAAGTTTGAATCAAAGACAAGACACATGCATTACATACAAAAGATAAACGCTCAAAAACGGAGCCTGACTATTTTATTGTCCATAATGTTCATCTCTGGTTTGGCATCCTATAAGGAAACCTGCCTGTAATGCCTGCAACATAATTTTGTATTATACTATAAATATTAATTTATAATCATATAATTTTCATTCCAAGTGAGGAGTATAAGACAAAAGCAAGCCATGCAACAGTAAACATGTTGTCCCCCACCCATGATGCTTGTTCTGTTGTGGTAAAGAGTGGAAACATATTTATTTTCTTCTTGAATATGAATATATGAAATGTTTTATGCGTTATTCATGTTATGTGCATAGACATGCAGAGCTCTACACTGAAAAGTAGAAGGGCCCCTATGGACTTTTTTCAAATGTGGAAATCCAGAAAACGGCACAAATGACTCCTCATTTCTGTGGTAAAGATGTAGTGTGCATCAGTCGTGCAGGTTGTGGGGGCGGGATGAGGTCAGCCGGTCTCACTGAAGGTTCCGCTACGACCCTTCGCAAGAGCTACGAGGGTGGCCGGCTGGAACGACGTCATGACAAGTGGTTCCCCTACACTGGAACCCGACATCGCCACTGTTCTCGTGCCCGGTTCCTCCGCTTGGGGCTCGGCTAGGAAGCCGCTGAAGCCTGACAAGACGACTCTGTCCTTGGCGGACAAGAGGTACAAGCTGGCGGCACAAGCCGTTGCTGCCAGCTCATCCATTGCCATGCTAGCCATCTGCATCAGCCAGCTAGCCAAGGAGCAAAACCCCTCTTCCTTGGAAGCGGATCGGAGAGCGAAGATGAACGAAGCTGCAGGAGCCGTCGCTCTGCTGGTGAGAGTCTCCGCCTCCTGCCTGGGAGGAGTGATGGACACATCTGTTGTTCGGAAGCGTCATTTGTGTCTCTCTCTGACCGGTCTGCGTGAAGAAAACTAGGGCGTCTTCCTCAACTCACCAGTAAGCAAGGAGGGGTTGTTTGGTTCGGCTGTGTCTAATATCCTGGAGCAAGACCGGCTCCTCCTCGCTCGTCATCTCGCCTCTCCTCTCCAGCACAAGCAGAAACAACCTGCTGTGGGGTCCCGCTGTGGTCTGTTGCTCCCACACCGGCCTTCAGGACTGCAAGCACGGCCCTGGCTGGCCAATCTTTTGTTACTGGGGCCAGCAAGAGTGTATGCTGCACTCATGTAGCTCCGCTTATGCCAATAGGAGCTAACCCTGTGGGGCGGAGCTCCACGAAATAGAACGATGGTTAGGCTATGCATTGTAACCCCAGTTCTATGAGAGGAGTGGAGCCCCACAGTGAACAGACCCCGCAGTCTAACTTCAGTTTGGAGCAGTTGTGCAGGCAAGCAGTGATGCACTAGACCTGTTTGAACACAGGTACGTGTATGTTTTTTCTTCTTAAGTCAAATGTTGCTGGCTAGGTTTCACAAGCCAATGGGAGCTAGGCCTGTGGGGCTCTGCTCCACTCATAGAACTAGGGTTCCAATGCATAACCATCGTCCTTTTCTGCTCCACTCATAGAACTAGGGTTCCAATGCATAACCATCGTCCTTTTCTGCTCCACTCATAGAACTAGGGTTCCAATGCATAACCATTGTCCTTTTCTGCTCCACTCATAGAACTCGGGTTCCAATGCATAACCATCGTCCTTTTCTGCTCCACTCATAGAACTAGGGTTCCAATGCATAACCATCATCCTTTTCTGCTCCACTCATAGAACTAGGGTTCCAATGCATAACCATCGTCCTTTTCTGCTCCACTCATAGAACTAGGGTTCCAATGCATAACCATCTTCCTTTTCTGCTCCACTCATAGAACTAGGGTTCCAATGCATAACCATCTTCCTTTTCTGCTCCACTCATAGAACTAGGGTTCCAATGCATAACCATCGTCATTTTCTGCTCCACTCATAGAACTAGGGTTCCAATGCATAACCATCTTCCTTTTCTGCTCCACTCATAGAACTAGGGTTCCAATGCATAACCATCGTCCTTTTCTGCTCCACTCATAGAACTAGGGTTCCAATGCATAACCATCGTCCTTTTCTGCTCCACTCATAGAACTCGGGTTCCAATGCATAACCATCGTCCTTTTCTGCTCCACTCATAGAACTCGGGTTCCAATGCATAACCATCTTCCTTTTCTGCTCCACTCATAGAACTAGGGTTCCAATGCATAACCATCGTCCTTTTCTGCTCCACTCATAGAACTCGGGTTCCAATGCATAACCATCTTCCTTTTCTGCTCCACTCATAGAACTCGGGTTCCAATGCATAACCATCGTCCTTTTCTGCTCCACTCATAGAACTCGGGTTCCAATGCATAACCATCTTCCTTTTCTGCTCCACTCATAGAACTAGGGTTCCAATGCATAACCATCGTCCTTTTCTGCTCCACTCATAGAACTCGGGTTCCAATGCATTACCATCGTCCTTTTCTGCTCCACTCATAGAACTCGGGTTCCAATGCATAACCATCTTCCTTTTCTGCTCCACTCATAGAACTCGGGTTCCAACGCATAACCATCTTCCTTTTCTGCTCCACTCATAGAACTAGGGTTCCAATGCATAACCATCGTCCTTTTCTGCTCCACTGATAGAACTAGGGTTCCAATGCATAACCATCGTCCTTTTCTGCTCCACTCATAGAACTAGGGTTCCAATGCATAACCATCGTCCTTTTCTGCTCCACTCATAGAACTCGGGTTCCAATGCATAACCATCTTCCTTTTCTGCTCCACTCATAGAACTCGGGTTCCAACGCATAACCATCTTCCTTTCTAACTCTGCTGCAGCCGCTGTTCAGGTCAGTCAAGGCAGCTGCGCCGTACGCCGCCGCTGTGTATTCTGGGAACACACACATTAGATTCAAGATGGCGGCGAGCAGGAGGCTGCACAAGGTAAATCTTCTCATATCCCTTTTTCATATCTCTATTCACACTAAAGGCCCGTCGGGGACTTCATGTATTGGACGATTCTCGAACCCAGCTCATACAGACATGTGGGTCATGTTTAATATGCATGAGTCGCGTGGTGTAAAAAGGGGCCCCGCTAAAAGCGAGATGTCACTCTTTCGCTTTCTGGCTAGCTACCGTTAGCATGCTAAATATACAGGCTTTCTCGTTAGCATGCTAAAGATACAGGCTTTCTCGCTAGCATGCTAAATATACAGGCTTTCTCTCTAGCTCACGTTAGCATGCTAAATATACAGGCTTTCTCGTTAGCTCACGTTAGCATGCTAAATATACAGGCTTTCTCGTTAGCATGCTAAATATACAGGCTTTCTCGCTAGCTCCCGTTAGCATGCTAAATATACAGGCTTTCTCGTTAGCATGCTAAAGATACAGGCTTTCTCGCTAGCATGCTAAAGATACAGGCTTTCTCGCTAGCTACCGTTAGCATGCTAAATATACAGGCTTTCTCGTTAGCATGCTAAATATACAGGCTTTCTCGTTAGCATGCTAAAGATACAGGCTTTCTCGCTAGCATGCTAAATATACAGGCTTTCTCGCTAGCATGCTAAATATACAGGCTTTCTCGCTAGCTACCGTTAGCATGCTAAATATACAGGCTTTCTCGCTAGCTAGCGTTAGCATGCTAAATATACAGGCTTTCTCGCTAGCTAGCGTTAGCATGCTAAATATACAGGCTTTCTCGTTAGCATGCTAAAGATACAGGCTTTCTCGCTAGCTCTCGTTAGCATGCTAAAGATACAGGCTTTCTCGCTAGCTCTCGTTAGCATGCTAAAGATACAGGCTTTCTCGCTAGCTCTCGTTAGCATGCTAAATATACAGGCTGGGAAGCACCGGCAAACTAGGCCAGATACCGAGCCCGTTCCCGTTATCAAACCGGGCAGTGACCTGGCTAGTCTGTGCTTTTAGGAGATGATATTAAAACAAGTGACAACCTGGTTGCATTAAAACACGGAGCACTAGTTAGTGGTCATTTCAACCTTAATAGCCTTGATAGGCGAGGTTAGCTCAACACGTCCCGCTGTCTCGACCCTTAGCTTCGGTTCATCTCGCTTTCACAAGCTAGGATAGATGGATAGATAGATAGCCGATTAAAACTAACGTTACCCAAAATAATCAACAAACAATCAGCTAGCTACCCGTCTAGACTGGGTTGTGATTAATGTGAACGTTAGCTGGTGTGCTATCTATCTAGTGTGCTATCTATCTAGTGTGCTATCTATCTAGTGTGCTAGCCTCTACTGGTTGTTAGCTAGCTAGGTTGTAGCACTGATTGTGAGGAAGTGCTTTATCTCGTCCTCAGATATAATCTTGGGTTGGCTAACACGTGAGTGAGCTCATTAAATGAGCTAATCTAGCTAGGTGCTTGGGCATGCGGGCTAGCTCTAGAAGTGCGTTAGGGTTAGGGTTAGCCAACCCACTTGAGCCCGGTCGGATGGGGTCATTCAGGATGTAGAGTCAGAGCTAGCTAGGGAGCTATTAGCTGTCGTTTCAGAGCAAACAGAAAGGAAAGGAGGATAGGTGTGAGGAGTTGGGGATCCCATGCTGTGCTCTGATGAATGGTGGACCCATATCAGTAGGTTAATTGGACACTACCCGTGTTAGTGTGTGTTTCCTGGTCCAACTCAGAGGCAGGGCCTATCATTTGATACCATATTGGTTTGACTGGGTGAAAACCGGCCTTTCCTGCTCGACCTTAGACAGCCAGACCTGCCAATTAAGGTGACTCTTGGTTTGCTTCTTTTTTTTTCTTTCTCAGGAACTTGAAGAGATTCGCAAGTCTGGAATGAAGAACTTCCGAAACATTCAAGTTGATGAATCAAACATATTGACATGGCAAGGCCTCATTGTCCCCGTAAGTTCCTCATTGCCATCGACTAAGAAGTCTTTGTGATATTTTGCCTTGAAATGTTGTGGAATTGATCAGCGGCTGTAGCTTGAAAAATAGAAAAAACAATGTTAACTTATTCATATTCAACATCTTCAACAGACGTTTCGTGTGGGTAGTTTGCGGCGCTGATTAACCATGGTTTATTGTGTGAACTTTTAACAGGACAACCCTCCTTACGACAAAGGAGCGTTCAGGATCGAGATCATTTTCCCTGCTGAGTACCCGTTCAAGCCCCCCAAGATCACGTTCAAGACGAAGATCTATCACCCCAACATCGATGAGAAGGGACAAGTGTGCCTGCCTGTCATCAGTGCAGAGAACTGGAAGCCAGCCACCAAAACTGACCAAGGTAGGTAGACCCCTGGCACTCCTCTCGTAGAAGGACTTATGTTTCCTTTGGGTTGCTAGACGTGCCATGGACAATTTTACGTGGTGATGCAGAAGTCAGTAGTACTATGAGTAACACCGCCAAATAATGGTACATCACATTATGCCGACTTATGCCGTGATCATAACAATTGTCACGTCCAGAATTTGAATCACACTGCATCATTGTTTTCGAGTTGTATCCAAAGGCATGCCATGAAGACTTGGGCATAAATGTGTAGTAATTAATTGTGTTATTGAATTGTGTTATGACTAGGCTGTCATGTCCTCCGGGCTGTGATTGACCAGACAAGACTTTTCATAATAAAACCCCAGTGAAAGATGTCCGAACCCACAAACACTTCACATTGTCTCACTAGGTTGTGTGTGACTGTTAACTGTTATGACTGTATAACAGTTTTGGTTGCTCTCAACAGCAAGAAAGCAGGTGTCCAAAGGTGCTGCGTCTCTTGTAGAGGGGGGAGACGTCTAATTTAGCGTCCTAATTTAACTGACCTTATTTTTTTTTCCATCTCGATCTTTCAGTAATTCAGTCCCTCATCGCCCTGGTGAACGACCCCCAGCCGGAGCACCCTCTGAGGGCAGACCTAGCAGAAGAGTACTCAAAGGACCGTAAAAAATTCTTTAAGAACGCAGAAGAGTTTACAAAGAAACATGGAGAAAAGAGGCCAATGGACTGACCCCCTGAGGAGTGCGTAGCCCTCTCTCTCTTTCTCTCTCTCTCTCTGTCTCTCTCCTTCCCCCTCTCCCCTACCCAGCCAAATACCCCCCCCCCCCTCCTCCCGACCCCTTCCTCTCTTAACCCCCCCCAGCCCAACCCATCTCTCCATCCGTCCCTCACACCCAACCACCCCCTCCCCCCCCCCACACACACACCCACGTCATCCTAGCAGCCTAGGAGCAGCCCTACTGAGCGTAGGGGCCGAGTCGCCCGCCGCCTCCCTCCCCTCCTCGGCTCTCTGTGGATCAGGCAGACTCCTCCTCCTGGTCAGACAGGCTCCTCCTCCTGGTGATATAGCTTGAGGCCGTTACTAACTTTCTACTATTTTCTTAAATTAAAAAAACAGAAAAAAGTGATGGAAAAAATGGTTAGAGAATTTCCACGTTAAGATTGCGCACTAAGGATTTAAAAAAAGACGTAGAAGTAAAATGAGACACACAGCGTTTTAATCTGCTGTGTAAAAAGGGGAAACGAATCACTGCTTGAGTATAGTAGATCTCTTGTAGTCCATTTTTTTTGCAAGGAGTTTTCTCACAGAGAAGGAAAAGTTGTGGTTGTTTTATCCCTATATTCATTTTCTTTCCGCTAGTCTCATCATTTAAGCTCTGTCACACCCGAAAAGAAAATGTCTCACTAAAGAAACAAAATGGCAGACTGGCCCTCTCGGTAGCTAGGACCCGGAGGTGTGTGGTGCAATGTTTTTCCTTTTCTGACTACTTCTCTGCTTCTGGAGTTGCACTGTATTCTGTGGAACAAGCCCTCCCTCTCTCAGTTCTCCCTCCCCCCCAAGTCTGTAACCCACTAAGAAGACCAGACTCAAAATGGCAGCCTATACACCAACTCTGTTATCAATTACATTGTTTCATAAAAGATAAAAAAGAAAGGTTAAAATCATGTGTGATTGGTTGAAATCTTTACACTGTTTACGAAATGCTTATGAGATGAAAACTGTCGGACCCCATCTTGGCGTTCTATCCTCCCCTCGTTAGGCATAATGATGTAATGAACTGCATTTGTGAGATGTGCTCCTGATTGGGTTTTGCATCGTAGGCAAAGTTCTGTTCAGTCCCCAAACTCCTCAAGTCCCAGCGCCGAGCGGATGCTTGCTCACCGGTGTAAGTGGCTGTTATCTTGTGGGTTCTTCCCTCGTAACTGAAAAAAAAAAACTATTGGTCCTCCACATTAGCCTACTGGTAAAAGGAGAGACAAGTAGCTCCTATATTGCGCTAACTGAAGTCTGCTACACGTATGCACCTGTCTCCATATAGCACATAGACCTTTGGGCCCTGTCACCTTGCATCATTATCCTTCACCCCCCCCCCCCCCCCCCTCCCTAAACATGGACTTGCCTGGTTGTTAGTGGGAAGGTTGGGAGAGCCACAGTGAAGTCAGTCACCTCACGCAGGTCCTTCAGAAAGCACCTTGTACTCCGCTGGGAGAGGGCTGGCCGCCCTCCCATGTGTGGGACAGGGCCGGGAGACGAGTGTAACCGCTGTATTATTCGGCCCAGTGTTTCATAATAAAGATGGCTACCATTTGGCCTCAATGGGTGGAAGTGGCATTGTGGAGGTGTGGTGTTTGAGAGTGAATGCGTTTGGATATGTTATCCAAGGTTCAGATCCAGGATATCCAAGTCTAAGTTTGTGTGTGTGTGTGTATGGAGGGGGGGCGTTAGTCCAGAAGAGAGACTGATATTTGGCAAATGTAGCCAGACATGGTAAATATTAGGTGTGGTCTTGCTTATGAAGGAGTCACCTACCGAAGTTTATTTTGGTTTAATAATTCTTAAGGATTTATTTAAGTCATGTTGGGTGTCATGATGTCAATCCACCACTAGGTTGCACCACACACAACACAACCATTTAAGAACGTCAGACATCTTGGATTCCTATGCCAAAGGGTTGGTGTACGAGCTTATGCTTAAACCTCTCCTCTGCTTTCAAATCCACTTATAGGGTGTGGCCACCTCGTGGAAAGAATGAGAAGTGGGTGTTCACATCTGCAACCTTTTAGCAACAGAACAAACATGGGGCAAATGCTGGGTGGAACATTTGAACATGGTCAGTGGGTAGGGCAGGGCTCTGCTCTCAAAATACCAGTTACAATACCACATTTGTTCCAATATGTGTTGATGACAATGGCTAGTCATTATTAGTATGCATAGTGTGACTGAGGCAACTCAATTGAGCTTGACAGTCCTACAGTTGGGAACAGTTGTTGGCAGTTTGCCAGTTACATTGTAAAATATGATAAAAATTTGAATGTATTCTATCGTGTGTTACTCAACCATCAAAATAGCTCTTTTATTTATTTAACCTTTATTTAACCAGATAAAAAGCATTGAGATAAAATCTCTTTTACAATACTGACCTGGCCAAGAAGGCAGCAAAGTTTCACATAGAAAGACACAAGGACATATAAAGTACAGAGAACAACACAACTAAATATACAAAAGGTGTAGACCACGTGGGAACAATAAGAAATTAATTATTTTATCACACAGTAGCTCATTAATTAACGACATGTCGACCAACTCGGATGTTATAGGGTCATTAGCTGCAGATGACTTGGTGGTGGTGCACCTGCAGGTCTATAGGGGATGTCTCTGGCCCAGAGAGGTTATCACAGATACCTGCTGAAGATCAGCCACACTTCTCCACGGCCACAGCTCAGCTCCACCAGCTGCCACCGCACAGGTTGGCCTTAGGAATCATTAG
Source organism: Borostomias antarcticus (assembly GCF_949987555.1). Taxonomy (NCBI): domain Eukaryota; kingdom Metazoa; phylum Chordata; class Actinopteri; order Stomiiformes; family Stomiidae; genus Borostomias; species Borostomias antarcticus. Next base: position 2,467,163 of record NC_140239.1, on the reverse strand, counting down.
CAGAGCTTATCTGACTGCATCTCATTCAGCCAGCTCTGGAAGAGGTAAATAGAAGAGCTATCGCTTCAACAAATAATCTCTGGCACCTGTGTTTGTAGAGTTGTAAATCAAGGACAGAATGCTGAACCAACAATTCTTTCCGGGCAATGGATATTTATTTATATGAATGCAATAATTAAGGCATCAGGCTTGGTCAGTTTTCATTTATTCATAGAACTATTAGCTCTTTTAGTTTTGGATTTTGAACCATTTGACAGACAATCATAGCTTGATCTTCACATATCATTTGAAAGAATGCCATTAACATAGTGTTTCAACACAAACCTTTAAGAAAATAAAATCATTTTTAAGACCTATACATGCACAGTTATATAAACATACAATACATGACACTAAAATAGGTTTTAAATATATTAGAATATCCTCCAAGGACACTATTTTGGCAGCTGTGCTTCGTGTTGACACCTAGATGTGCCGCTGATGTTGAGGTTCTGGAAGGTTCTGGAAGGTTGAGAAAAACAGAGGTGCTCTTTTGTGCTTGGCTCCCTCACCTGAGATGGCTGAGAAAAGTTTTCACCAAAATGTGTCTATATGAACGGCTCAGACACCTACACACTATAGATGTCTATATGAATGGTGCAGATATCTAGACAGTATAGATGTCTATATGAATGGTGCAGATATCTAGACAGTATAGATTATCTATATGAACAGCGCAGACACCTACACACTATAGATGTCTATATGAACGGCGCAGACACCTACACTATAGATGTCTATATGAACGGCTCAGACACCTACACTATAGATTATCTATATGAATGGCTCAGACACCTACACACTATAGATGTCTATATGAACGGCTCAGACACCTACACACTATAGATTATCTATATGAATGGCTCAGACACCTACACACTATAGATGTCTATATGAACGGCACAGACACCTACACACTATAGATGTCTATATGAACGGCTCAGACACCTACACACTATAGATGTCTATATGAACGGCTCAGACACCTACACACTATAGATTATCTATATGAATGGTGCAGATATCTACAGTATAGATGTCTATATGAACGGCACATACACCTACACACTATAGATGTCTATATGAATGGCGCAAAGATCTAGACATTATAGATGTCTATATGAATGGCGCAAAGATCTAGACATTATAGATGTCTATATGAATGGCGCAAAGATCTAGACAGTATAGATGTCTATATGAATGGCACATACACCTACAGTATAGATTATCTATATGAATGGCGCAGATATCTAGACAGTATAGATTATCTATATGAACGGTGCAGATATCTAGACAGTATAGATGTCTTGACGTCGGACTGGTGCAGTTTTGTTTTGGCTAGGGGTCGCCTCCCCGCTGACTACGCTGTGCTGAGATTTCGCTGACCTGATATGTGTGGAGTGGACAGTGGTGGGAGTGGTATAGAGAAGCGCCATCTTTAATCCGTCATGACCATTAGCTGGGTTAGGTGAGAGGAAGTCAGGGTTTGATTCTAATGCTGCTTAAGTGAGGCAGTGTGCAATATGCTTTCCATTAACTGACAGGTTGATGTTCCATAATCGACCGATCAATCGATCTATCGTTTGATCAATATCTTATCTATCTATCTATGTATGTATCTATCTATCATCATTTTAGAACACGCAGTTTGAACTTGAAATAAGCCCTTCTTTGCTTCCTTGTGTCCTTTGTCCTTGACTTCTCTAAAACGTGTGGTGGGATACAACTTTGATGTTTCTCCCCACAAACCTCCAAAGAAGCATTTTGAAAAGGCCAGGGCTGAGTTTCCCAGAGGCATCGTAGCGCTATGTTCATCGTAAGCTATGGCGTTCATCATAGCGCTACGATGAACGTAGCGCTACGATGCCTCTGGGAAACTCAGCCCAGGACAAGAGAGGAGGAGTGGAAAAAATGTACCCAAGAGATAAAACCTTTGTGCTTTGTGGAGACAAGCTGTCGCCACCCATTGGCTTGGAGGTATATGTGCACCAATGAGAAGAGCAGCAGCGACGGCCCCCGACCCCTGGCCACTCCCTCGGTGAACGGATTGGATGAGCCACACAAAGCAAATTCCAAGGGATTAAGGGAGTGGCTACGGGTTAAAAGACCTTTGGCCAATTAGGACTGGTCCTAGATCAGTCCCTTAAACCTAACCTCCTATGCACTTGTGTGAAAATTAGAGGGGATTTCACAGCTATAAGAAACATGGCCATAGCTTTCTGCCATATTGACAACACCAAAAAGTGCATAAGGGACAGCGAGACTCTGGGGTGGATTCCGGATCGTTCCGCGGGGGGACTCAGAGGTCTTTGAAGGCACACAACTGGAATCTCTCCTGGGTGTAAAAGCCCAAGAGGGCGGGGTCCTTCAGGGTGGTCAGCTCGTGCTGCCTGTCGGCCGACTGCGAGAAGTCGTCAGGCCCCTCGCCACACCCGCCCTCCTGGGGGTGACTGGGGTACCCAGGATGCACCATCAGCTCGGCGGTCACGGTGGTGGGGCGCTGCGCCATCGAGGCGCAGCTCCTGTTTTCGCCTCCAGGGGGCAGCAGACCCATCTCCATGGCGTGGCCGAAGGCTCTTTTGAGGTTGGGGACGGACATGTTGTGGCCCATGGTGGTCAGGCCCAAGTAGACATCAGGCCACCTGGAAGACAAGGAAAAGTTAGACTAAAGGTCCTGCTCGAACACAAAATGGATGTTAAATGAGAAATCAACTGCACTTAAATAGCGCTTTTATCCAAAGCGCTTTACAACGGCCTCTCATTCACACATGCACACAGCAATGGCGGCAGCTGCCATGCAAGGTGCTAGCCTGCTCATTGGGAGCAATTTGTCTATACCTTGATGCGTTTTGACAGTTTGAGTTTGTCCGTTTTAGCGCGGTTGGCATGGGTGCGTGCAGGGGCAGTAGTCATGTTGGCGCTTCATAATAAACAGCACATATCAAACCTTTACTGATCTATCTTTGAGATGAAATGGCCTCCCGCTCGTCCATTGGACAGACCCGCTAGGGGGATTCTGCTCAAAATGAAAGGACAAGTTTGACCAGTTTCACTCTGACTTTGCCTCTAGGAACCGACAGGGCCCGTCAGGAATTCAACATGATAACCAGGAAATAGAAGAAAAAAAGAAGTATTTTCCCACTGTAGAATGACCAGACCACGTGTCACAGCGTGCCTCAATAGTCTATTACCGCATCTACAGACAATATGATTTCATTACTCACTCAAGTGAAGACAGTTTTCGAAAGATGAAAGCCTTTTCTCTGGGGTGGCTACAGTTGTAGCCCCCCAACTTTTATATATAAAAATCACATTTTTGCACTTAACTACCACATATTCACCACTATCCACCAGCCTGGCTTCACGACCCTGATCACATGATCTCTCTCCGCGATATAGAAACAGCATGTGAGATCACCATGGTGACCGTGACACGGCTGCATTCAGAAAGAACGAGAAAAAAATTACAAATAAAGTGTTGATGAGGGATGTGCCGGGGTTGAGGTCCGGCCGATGACGTTTGGGAACCGATGTTCCGGGGGTGAACCCTGGATGCCCCCGGCCCAATTTAACCCCTGGTTGTCATGCTATCCGGTGCCAGCGGGTGTGACCAAATGGGACGCGGGGATCAATGCGTGTGCACTGATGACTTGTCACCTCACTTCCTTCCAAAAGTACGTAACAGGGATACAACAACAACACCGATGGCCTCAAGCTGGGTCGCCCGAGCCCCCAGGTGTCTTCTGGGAGTTCTGAGTGTAACTGGACCCGGTTCCTCGGTGTCACATCAAGCCCTGCATTCTAGCGCATGGGGAACAAATGACAAAAGACTGTCACCTGACACCTCGGCTCGAAGAGTTCTAAAAGTGTCACCACCCAGTCTGTTGTTCTCATCTGTGAGCAACGTGGTGACCGACTCACACCTGGGTCAGGTCAGGGAGATCAAATGTTCGAGATGAGTTCAACCCACTCTCTCCCCCCCCCACACACACACACACACACACACACACACACACACACACACACACACACACACACCTGATGCCATGGCGACGGAACACGGGGACCGACTCCAGCGCGTCCTTCTCGACCTGCGTGTAGAAGTCCCGGCGGAGGGGCGACAGCCATGGACACGCGTGCAAGCCCGGCTCCACGGGAACGCGGGTGTACGGGATCCCGAAATCAGACAGGACCTGGGCGAACACCTCCCGCACCTCTGACACACACACACACACACACACACACACACAGACACAGGCACACGCACACGCACACGCACACACAGACACAGGCACACGCACACACACAGACACACACACAGACACACACACATACAGACACAGACACACACACACACAGACACACACACACGCACACACACACAGACACACACACATACAGACACAGACACACACAGACACACACACACACACACACACACACAGACACAGACACAGACACAGTTCAGCTTATGGTCTGAGGCATATTTTCATACAAGGTTTGTCCTCAACTCATTTTGCTGCTGTTACTGGTGCAGCTGTGTCTCTGATAGAAGATAAGAAAAGTTCACTAGTCAAATAAGCACATTACTGGCAGTGTAGTTGGGTTACTATGGGAACCGGTTCAATACCAACATGCACAATGCTTCCTGCAGTTGGGTCGGATCGAAGTCGGATCACGACCTAACCACAAACGAGCAGTACCAGAGTTTGTTTGGGACCGGGCCGAGACCACCTCTTCAACAAGGTCTGGGTGCGGTTGTTTTGCTGCGTACCCGAGCGCCATCACCGTGTTCACACCCGCTCAGACGAACTACACCGAGGGGGAAAACGAACAGGAGTTCGATTCAACCGAACTAATGGAGGCAGCTGTGAAAGCGCCCTAAGCCTGACCCCGATGCGCTTATTCCTAGCTGCATTGTGACATGTGACACCAGTGTGAGCGTGAGTCACCAACATGAGTGAGTCAGAGTCTGTCTAGTCTTGGCTGAGCCGCATCTCAGGCCCACATACTCACACTTACACGGGTATGTGAATGTGAATAAGGGGGGCGCCCCGGTGGCTCGATGGGCTGGGACGCTTACCGCAGCGGCGTGGGTTCGAATCCGGCCCACGCCCTTTGCTGCATGTCTTCCCCTCTCTCTCTCTCGCTCTCTCTCTCCCACCTTTCCTGTCTGTCACCTACACTGTCCTATCATAATAAAGCAGAAATGCCTTAAAAAAAATCTTCAAAAATAAAAATGTGAATAAGGATGTCAGAGGCATTTCAAATGCGAGAGCAAAGTTACACACTTCGCAAAAGCTCTGACCATTACTATTTATGCACGACAATCACACGTTTTCAGGATGATTAAGATTCCGATTCTGTCTGATTTGTCACGTGTAAAAGTACAGTATATAGTACAGTATATAGTACAGTATATAGTACAGTATATAGTACAGTATGCAGTATACAAAATACAGTGAAATGTTGCTGCCGGCTCAATGATGTGCTCACTGGACATAGTGCTGCAGCTGAGCTAACACACACACACACACACACACACACACACACACACACACACACACACACACACACGTGGCCTACCTGGTTGTACATGAACGTGTTGGTGGCCATCCATGTGATAAGGCAGGTGACCCGTCAGCTCTTCAAACAGCATCACCTGGGACCTGAGCTCAAGCTCCACCTGGACACACACACACACACACACACACACACACACACACACACACACACACACACACACACACACACACACACACACACGTTCCATGTTAGGGAAAGACACACACCCTAAGGGCTAACAAACATCCGTGAGACCTTCACACGAGAGTGAGGCAACACAAACGCACACCTGATAAGGGCCTGATACCTGGAGGAGGGGTAGAAAGTCACAGCTATCTCAACTATGAGGGCAGGAATCCCGTGAGTCTACTGGCTGCCGTCTATGTAGCGCTGTGGGAAGTTACCTTGGCGAAGGGGGCGGACTCATACCGATGTGATAAAGTGACGATGTGCAGACGGATGGGTGCTTGGTCTGGTTTAGCTCAGATCTTGTAATGTGATGATAGACGGATGATGAAACGACGGGCCCCCGGGCCCAGACACGTAAAGGGCCCCCACATCCGTTTCATTTATCGCATTTTTGAATTTGCCCAATGAGACGGCACCCGATTTGCAGATGATTTGAGAAAAATCACAAAAGCAGCTTTATTCAGCTCGGTTTTGACTCGAGGGACCTCAACTCTGTGGGGACGACCTGCTTTTAGGATTTCTCCTCAAAAGAGTTGAAGGGCCCATATTGCATGGAGTACTCAGCCCCTCTAAAGTACTATAGATAAACACTCCCTTTAAAACTACAGCTATCATGATGGTTTCTTCCTTGTGACGTCTTCAAAGTGAATGTTTAGGCTATTGCTTCAGTTTTTCAGCAGGATTTTTGAGGCTTTGTTATTGAATGAATGACTAAGCCTTTTGACTATGCGACAAGAAATGCAAATGGCCCCCTGAGCTCTTGGGCCCCGTTCAGTAATATTGGTGCGTTCGTTTATAACTGGGAGGTGGCAAATTGCGACTTGCTACTAGGAATGATTAAATAAAACATTGCATGAACTCGCACTTCCTCGTCGCAAATTCGGATATGTTTCTCAGCCCCCAGTTGCTCGAATGCACTAGATATAACTAGATAACTGTGATATAATGGTATATAGATATAACTAGGTAACTGTGATATAATGGTATATAGATATAACTAGGTAACTGTGATATAATGGTATATAGCTCGAATGCACACAGGTCGGAGGTAGGTATTTTGCCACTTGCGACTTGCCACCTCCGACCACAAACGAACGCACCATATGTCTTTGAATGCGTTATACATATATATATATATATATACGAGTGTCTTCAATAAATGTTGCAGTCCAGTCTCTTGATAATCTAACACATAAATGAGCAAACCTCTGTCTGCCTGTATCTGTCTGTACTGTATATCTGTCTCCATTTTGCTCGGACGCCGTCAGCATTCATACTTGGCAAGGGTACCGGCCAACCAGGTGGTTTGCTTCCCATAACCATCTAGGATCTCTCCACTGGAAACTGTTTGTAAAAGGGCAGCCACTTTCAAAAAAATACTTGGCAGGTGATTGGATGAACCATCTATCACCATCTATCACAATGCTAGCTGTTTGTATTTCCTCTGAGAACACTGATTGGCTAGATCGTTTTCTGATCTGACACAAACGGATCTCTAAGGAGAGTATCCAGACTGAATGTGAACCCGCGAGACTAGGTACTGGCAGGGGTCCCGAGCAGACAGCAACAGGCCGGATTGTTTAATTAGGTAATAAGGGCAGACTAAATGGCCAATCAGTAATAGCACCACGCACTACCTACAGCAGCCAGCAGGTGGCACTATGCACAGGCGAGCAGTAGAGGTCTTCACAGGTTCAAAAACATGGACCTGTTCTGAAATAGACCTTTGGCCTTCTGACCCGAACCCGATCCACATACATTTTCAAAAAACAGAGACCAGTCTAAAATGGACTCAAGGATAATCAGGATATCGATTATGATAATCTGGATCAATATGTATATATGGATGGTAGAGAGTGACATATAATGAGAGAGAGGAAGAGAGAGAGGGAGAGAAAGAGAGAGAGAGAGAGTGAGAGAGAGGGGTAGTGAGAGGGAGAAAGAGGGAGAAAGAGGGAGAGAGAGAGAGTGGGGTAGTGAGAGGGAGAGAGTGAGAGGAGAGTGAGAAAGAGGGGTAGTGAGAGTGAGATAGGGAGAGAGAGTGAGAGAGAGAGTGGGAGAGAGTGAGAGAGAGTGAGATAGGGAGAGAGAGAGAGAGAGAGAGAGAGAGAGAGAGAGAGTGAGAGAGAGGGGTAGTGAGAGGGAGAGAGTGAGAGGCGAGAGGGAGAAAGAGGGGTAGTGAGAGTGAGATAGGGAGAGAGAGAGAGAGTGAGAGTGAGAGAGAAAGTGAGAGTGGGAGAGAGAGGGGTCAGTCTGGTCAGTCATCCAGTCTGCCTGGTCAGTCTCCCCCGGGTCTCTCATAACCGTAGGACCCCGTCTCATTGCCACTTGCAGCATTGATTATCAATCAATCAATCAATCAATCAATCAATCAATCAATCAATCAATCAATCAATCAATCAAAGCTTTATTTGTATAGCGCATTTCATACCCAGAGGCAACACAATGCGCTTTACAGAGAACAATTATCAACATTATCATTATAATAATTATTATTATTAACCAATTCAAGTCAGTTTCATATTTTCAGGGAAGTTCCTCGAACGACCACACCCAAGAGTCACACCCAAAGTTGACATTGCTTGGTTGTCAATGTTGACCGTGATTATTACAAAGAAGTAAGAAGTAATAGGAAGCCTACCTCTGCCATGTTCAGCTGGCCATCCTGTAGTGCCTTGCGGAAACCCATCTTCCCAAGAAAGAAGCCATCCTTATTTAGAAGAGCAGTGGATCCTCGCTTAAGACTGTGGCAGACTGGCACCCCCTCCGAGAGGTTGGCATGGAGACCGATAGGAATGTGATGCCTGCAGTGAGAACGGAAGAATTAGGCCGTTAGATATGATGGATGGGGTCAAATAATTACATGAAAAGGGGTCAAATAATTATATGAAAAGTGTCAGATACCATACTATAAAGTGAGACAACCCTGTAAGGATGTTGGTAACTTGAGGTTTTAAGAAGAGTTGTAGATATTTAAACACATATTTGATCAGTTCTCAAACTTTAACAGCTTGAAATATTAGGCACTTTAAAAGTTCACTAGCCTACTGGGCTTTAGTTGTGTTGATTTTAAAACCTTACAAGTTATAGCCTTCTGTATTAGTCTAAATCCTAGTCATAGGTTGCTGTCTACTGTAGGCTATACATAGGAGCCTAAATTAAACCCCCCCACATGGATCTATATGCCCGGGCCCCTACCTCTTGGCCAGCTCTGTGGGCCCCTACCTCTTGGCCAGCTCTGTGGCGTGTTTCGCTGCGGAGGCGTTAACCAATAGCGACACATTGGAAATCCCCCCAGCTTGGAAACAATCCACTATTCCACGATTCCTCTTCGGACAGTACCCAAAATCATCTCCCGTCACCACCAACTTGACTCTGGGCTGTGGCATTATCGCTGGACGCTGTGAGAAAAAGTGACCAAGCTGGCTGAGTGTGCCAGATAGTGATAACTCACACAGTGTATGCAGATATTATGTTAACATGGGACCTTTGTGGATGGCGTGAGGCCATGTGACATATTACTAGTTTACAGGAACACACTGGACTCATTTCCATACACAACCTACTTCATCGTTTCCTCGTCGTCAGTAAAAAGGAGCCTTTAATTCAGCTATAGTAGAAATGACAGCAACAATCTTGCACATGAGGAATTCAATTGAACGCGACTCGATGCTCGGGGGGGAATCCAAGGGCCTCATTTGTGGTTAGAGAAACTCTTGCTCAGCATAGTTTTATATCGATCTGATTACAGAACAATATAAAGATCGTCCTAATGTTACCTCCGTGGATCATAGCCAAAGGAACAGGAAGATAGGGCTAGGAAAATGATGTAGGCTAGACTACTGGGCTACGATCAAAGTGCAGCGAATTCACAGTCATCCTAAAAAAGCACCTTTTATATCCTAAAATAATAAACAGATGAGATAGATAGATAGATAGATAGATAGATAGATAGGCCTGCTTGTTCACTTGTTGCGACGAATGAAAGAGGCGAGCTCAATTAGAAAGAAAGCGCGATCTGACCCACATCTAATCACCCCGATCAGCCCCTATACAGGCTCTCTATACAGGCTCTCTCACACACCACAGTCTAAACGGGGAACAAACACACTTACCCATGTTTAAAACACGTGTTTGGCCATTTAATGGTGTAAAACCGGGGAGCACGATGAAGAAATGTTCGCTCGGTCCAGATTTCTTCCGGCTGTGCTGCTGGAACGTGCTGCCAGCTGTCTCAGGCTCACCGCGACCTCTTGTGGACATCAGATCATTTCAATCTTACTTTCCCGTTGTAGTGTCTAGCCTACATAATAAGGGACTACTTTATGTTATATAGTAACATGCTGTTGCATGCGCAAGGAGGCGCGGATTGATCTCTCTCTCTGCCTGTTCACCCTGAGTCTCGACCATTAAACATGGTTAAACTGAGTGCTCTTCCCAAGTGTTTGATTAATGTATAGTTAGGCCACATACACAACACCCGTCTAGACCTCTCAAGTAATGGCGCGTTCCAGGCAACCCGTAACTCGTGTTTTTCCGACCTCCTACACGTGAAAATGCTCTGGAATGGCAGTCGAACCCGTAACTTCCCACCCGGCAACTGGGAGTACATCGATCTGTACGAGTTCACGGGTGGGAAGTTACGGGTCTGACTGCCATTCCAGAGCATTTTCACGTGTAGGAGGTCGGAAAAACACGAGTTACGGGTTGCCTGGAACGCGCCATAAGTCTATTAGAACTAGGCTAGAGACGGATCTCCGATTGTCTGGTAGCCAATTGCGACACTACAGCCAGGTAGGTAGGTAGGTATGGGAACAGCCCAAAAAGGCATCCAAACACGCGAGACTGTGATGTAATCGACAAGAATAGCATGGTTCGAATTTTGTCGTAATTCTAATGACGCGGGCAAATGACTCTGTTACGTGAGGGCGTTCTAATTGGATACCATTATTGAACATTGCCGGTTCACAGACCACTGGCATGAGAAAGACAGCAGGGCTCTGTTTATTTGGCTAGTAGGCTACATCTAACGTCAATTAGGCTATGGAGGCCTCGGAAAGCCCGGATGTGGAGGCTATGGAGGCCTCGGAAAGCCCGGATGTGGAGCCCAACAGTTATGACAACTCTCTGCAAGTTGGGCCTACTTCTGACCTGACCGAGTCAGATTGGGACCTCTTTTGGCGCTTGAAATTGATTGAGGAAGAGGAATGGACCGAATCCGACGAAGACATGATCTTTCTCTGTGGGGCCTCAGGATCTTCAACCAAAGCACAGTCGTCGAGCGTTGGTCTGTGTGACCCAATGGCAGCATATCTGAGTGAAGAATTCAAAGCTTTCTTGGAGAAAAGAGGAACACACAAGGAGTTGGAGAGGGTTGTTTCTGGACTTCTACTGAAACTTCTCCAGGCTAAGAGGGCAGACGGAAACACGCTGTTTGTTGTCAAGCCCAATAGCACCCGAGATGAAAACATGTCCGATAAACAGACATCAGTGTCTGCATCAATTGTAGGCCAAGTTGGAGTTCCCCCCGAGAATGATATCTCTCCATCACTCACCGTGCGCTCTTTGATCGTTGTTCTTGACCGAGGTCCATCGACTACTGAGACCACAAGTAAGACCGCTTCTGAGACCACGACAGGGACATGTGATATTCCAGAGAGGGAGTGGTCATTTCACTTGCAAATGGGGCAACAGGAGACGCCATGTAGTCAAGAGAGCCCCCAGGCCAGCCTCTCAGAATGCCTGATACCCGATGATGTCAAGACCGGCCTGCGACCTGATTTTGACAACAGGAGGGTGAGTATAGCCTCTCTCTCTCTCTCTCTCTCTCACACACTCTCTCTCCTCTTCTGGCATAGACCTTGGCACACCACACATAGGCCTACACACACACGCACACACACACACACAGGAGGGTGAGTATAGCCTCTCTCTCTCTTCCTCTTGTTGATTTGTGCAGCAAACGAGTCCAAGACAAATTTCCCTGAGAGGACAATGAAGTCTATTCTATTCTATTCTATTCTCTCTCTCTCTCTCTCTCCTCTTCTGGCATAGACCTTGACACACCACACACACACACACACACACACACACACACGCACACACACACGTGTCAAAGGGACCAGCTGTGACCTGAGAGTAGGGATGAGACAGTATGGATTTTTGCATTACGGTACAGTATCTAGTTACACGGTACGGTTTACGGTATTTCACGGTAGACGGCATTTCACCTCCCCAACACACATAAAAAAAAACAAGTATTTTACTTTGAAGGAACTACAGTGCAACACATGATGGAAAATACACACTATTGTAATTAAGCTCAGTTTATTAATAGCAAGCTTATATTAAATTACAAAATGAAAGGACATGGCCAACATTTTGGGAAATAATTATAGACCCTTTTACAGCCTAGTCAGCACAAGTATGCACGCACATTCTTGAAAGTAGCAGAGGAAGACAGATGAAATCGCCATTATTAAGTGTACGGACTGGACTGAGGACATAATCAAAAATGCCAGCGTTTGCGGTGCCCATTTTATATCAGGTAAGTTATTTTGACTACCTGGTTTCACTGGAATGTCTGGTTGAAATGTCGCCCTTCTCAGTTCCGTTATCGCATTCCGCTCGCTCATGCCAGACAACAGTCCTTTGCTGGTCCATTCACTTAAATAAATCGGTGTCGGCCTAGTTAGGAGAGGCGCTCATATTTACAAGTGTCAGATAAACATGAAACTTCACTTACCTAATCAAAAGTGTCTATTTTAACAAATGCTGGGTTGAAGCTTCAAAGCACCGCCACCACCACAGAAGAAGACTACCTCGGAAAAATAATTTCACTCGGACAGAACGCGTCTAAATAAGTTATTTATTGGTAGCGCCGAGGCTTGTTAAACAAGCCAGCCAACACACATAAGCCAGGCTTGACCTGGCCTGGTTTTGTATTGGTCTTGTGCAAAATGATCTATGCAAATACGCTGCTTGTTGAATATCTCCCTCGGTGTGTTGGGATCCATGTTCAAAGCAAGTAGCCATAGTTTCGCCCGCTCCGGATCCTTTGGAAACCCATGGAACGACCCGTGATACCCTGGCCTCGACTGCCTGTTATTACAGCTCTTGACAACACAATAAACTATATTTATAAAGCTATGTACGGTGTATCTAGATACAAGCTAGTCTATTGTAGCGTCTAACTATGTGTGAGCTGATGATATCCACTTCGCTCGTTGGAACGCAGGTTTGTTTACCTTGATACCTACCTAGCAAACACACAACGTCAGGGAGACGTTCAGATCATGTCTTAATAACGTCCGTCGGTCCAGAACCCCATTTGTACGTCTGCTGGACCCCTCAATATTCACACGTCTGGCTTGGACCCCTCCAAGACATCTGTGGACATGCAGAACGGGTTCAATATCTCAACGTCTAAAAAAACTTTCATTGTGGCTCCTAATTGGATGTCTTTGGACGTCCGAAAAAGACATCTAAAAGACGTCTTTTAGACGTGTCTTTGCTCAGTGGTTAGCTAGTCACAATGCTACGCGTTTGGAGTGATGCGTGTAATCCCTACGCCTGTTTCTAAAAAAAATAGTTCAGAGTATTTCTGCTTAGAAAACGAAAATGTTTAATTAAAAATTGTGATCACTCAACGTGGTAAATACACACATTAAAAACTCTAAACAGAATAGTTTTGGAGTTGTATTGGGGGGTTATTTCGTGACATTTGGAAAGTAGGCTAATCGGTCTAACCTGGTACCAGTGAATGCCGCTAAGCTAGGCTAATCGGTCCAGGTCTTGCCACTCCATATTGCATGCACAGAGTTGAAAATGCTTCATACTGCTTGTCTAACTCCAGGGATGATGGAAAACAAGCGTATTTCCCAAAATGTTGGCCATGTCCTTTAACTGTTGCAAGCAACTTGAAATGTGAAGTTTCAGCAGCGCATTATTGTGTAATAGTGTAAACGTAATACCGTTAACACAGAGAATGTCACGGTTCTAATACCGTGGACATTTGATACCGCGGTTCACGGTTTTACGGTATACCGTCTCATCCCTACATGAGAGCTTCCATAATGATGATACATCAACATGATGATGACACACTGAACATCAACTTCTCTATTTCTCTCTCTAGAGACTCAGCCAGATCCCTCCCCGGTCCACCGGTCGTCTCCCCGCCCCCAGCGACGCCCGCGGTGTGTCCGACTCCAGCGTGACCCTGCACAGGATCCTGCAGGCCGCGCTGTCCAGCCTGAAACGCCGGATCAGGAGAGAGGTGGCGCTGTGCCAAAAATGTTCAAAGATAGGCCCTCTCCATGGCTCACGATAGTCCTGGCCTGACACCATGAATAAAATCAAATAAAAAACACATTTTTTGCAGGCGTGATATCTGGAACATACATTACATATCAGAAGCACAGGAACATGTTGTGTTTGTTAAATCTAACATCCTGTGTGGTGTTGAGAAACAAATGTGATGGGATATTGCCTGTTTGATTGGGCTACTGATAATTGGAGGATGGAGTTTGGCGTCTCTTGTTGTGATGCGCTTGTTTCCCCTGTTTGTTGCTGTTGTAGGCTACTTTCCTGCTGCTGCCAATGTCTCTTTCTGCGTCTGAGTTTGTCCTTTTGTTTTATTTGAATCCCACCCCCTGTCCCCAGGAGGTCTGTGCCTCTTGCCAAGACATTATTGTACATAAGAATGTTCTTCTCTAATTTGCCTGAAAAAGTAAAGGTAAAATCCAATAAATACAACTTGATTATTTAATATTTACTGTGGGACAGGGACAATAGCCCCTGTCTTTAACGCCTATATCTCCATGAATTTGCAAGTTGGAAACAATATAAAGTTACATCAATGTCAACAATATAAATGTACAATTACCAGAGTTGAATTACTCAATTGTACGTTGATGGGTCTCAATTATTTGAAATATATTTCAAGAAGTTTTTTTTTTTTTTTTAGAGATGACGAGGGTGAGTGGGTCGCTTTGGTTGGTCTTCCCGTTTCCTATGACGCCATACTTACTGTAGCCAATCAGAGGGCAGCATGTGTTGTGCTGTACTTCCGTGTTCTAGGACTTGTCACGATGTGATTGGTTGACATCAGCACTCACGTTTGAAAGTGGACGGCCGTCAGTCTACGTGCGAGACTCACACACGACTATGTGACAAGAGGCAACAATGGGATTAATCCACACTATCCGTGTCCTCATTCAATCTTTTTTTGTTCTACTTTTGTGGTCATCATGCGAGGGAGATCTATACGAATATGTCACCTGCGGCTCTCTGGTCAAGCTGCTCAACACGAGACACAACGTGCGTCTTCATTCCCATGATGTCAAATACGGCTCAGGTAAATCAGCGTGTGTGTGTTACATTACAACAAGAACGTGTACTATTTGCCCCACTATTTTAAGACTGTATATTTATTTGCCCAGGGACTGCGGGTGGAAATTAGCTGTCTAGCTATAACCTTGTACAGTGCATCTCTCCCTATTTTTATAGGGTAAATGTCTACTGTACCTTGTCCCTGTCTTAAAAATAAATAAAATCAATCAATCAAACCACAATGTTGTCTACACACTTTACCTGTACTAGCTCTGAATCAGGGGGCCCCAAGCTATCTGCTTGCTCTGCTTCCAGATACTGGCAGGCTGTATGCATTAGGCCTATCTGTAGTCTGTAGCCTGCAGCTGATGGTCGAACCGGTTTCATTTACTTAGTTCACAGATTGGAGAAGAACTGAGTTTGTAACAAACTGTCAATTTGAATTGTAGCAATGACGGACAGGCTTGTTGTGGATATTTGTGTCCTATATCACATTCGGATGTGACCACATCGTCGCATCACCACTCCTTAATACTTGTCTGTAGACGTTACGAGTGTTAAGGAATTTGTAAAAAATATGTAGAAACGTAATTCTCATTCTTCCATCTCGTTTCCACCTAACCCGATATTGTGACCGTACAGGCAACACGAAGTCACCCCACCGCCCCCCAACTTCCGGAGCAGGTGCCTTGTAATGTGATAGCTACTGTAGTGAAGGACCCACAGACATGGAATAGGATTCAACAGAATTTATATTCTGTGTAATGTAGGCTATCTTTTTTTCCCAGTGTTATGTATTTTCTTCCTTGCTTGGCAATAATGGTCACACAACCTTTATATGCAGTCAACATTTTTTTTTTTTTTTACTGAGTATAGTTATTTTTCTGTCCAAAAGTTGCAGGTCATGTGTAAACAACTTCTTTATCATAACAAAATGGATGCCCTGTGGAAAAGCAGGTGAAACACAAGTGTTTTTTCCTTCTCTGGTTCATCTAGGGAGCGGGCAGCAGTCTGTGACGGGTGTGGAAAATGCAGACGATGCCAACAGTTACTGGCGAATCCGAGGCGTACCCAACGTGACATGTCAACGCGGAGTACCGATCAAATGTGGGCAAAACATCCGCATCACACACATGAAGACAGGCCGCAACCTTCACACACACCACTTCAGCTCGCCGCTGTCCAACAACCAGGTAAGACCCACACACACACCTCAAGACAGCTGATACTTTCAATACTCAGGAAATGCAAACACTGTTTTGCTACTGTATTGTAACTGAGTGAAAGAGTCATCGTGAGTCCTGAGTAGGTATCGAGTTTCTGGTTAAACTCACTTCCCGGGTGTAAATAAATACCGCCCACGCTGAGGAAGAGCTAGCTTTTCATTAGTGTAGCTGGTTAAAACGGTGTCTGTCACGCTGGAGACCCGGGTTCGAATCCCACCCGGGGCATGGCGAAACGTATGAGTTACACTAGGCCCTGTGAAGATTATGTAGACATTTACAGCCCATGCACAATTGTACCTGTAGCAATTAACCAATCAGGGAACTAAGTGAGCTAAGGGCCTATATATGAGGCAGCAAAAATGTCTTTTGAAACCTGACCTGATGAAGGTCTGTTGGGATCGAAACGTTGTTTAATAAAGAAGTCGATTACCTACAGCCGGTGTGTGGGTTTTTACCCAGCATCCATTTCCTGATGTGCGTATTATATATCTCTTAATTATACTAGGCCGTGTCCCACAACTAGATAAGAACACACACAGACATAACTCCTGGTATGGTGCACCCCCCCTTCTCTCCACCCTGCTTCCCATAGGAGGTGAGCGCGTTCGGGGAGAACGGCGAGGGCGACGACCTGGATGTGTGGGTGGTGCAGTGCGACGGCGACAACTGGAAACGCGACGAGAAGGTGCGCTTCAAACACACGGGCACCAACGTCTACCTGAGCGTGACGGGGGAGCAGTTCGGCCACCCCATCCGGGGGCAGAGGGAGGTGCACGCCATGGCCGCCGTCAGCCAGCACAACTACTGGCGCGTCATGGAGGGCGTGTTCATCCAGCCCAGCCAGGAGCCGGCACGCCACGACGAGCTTTGATGACGTCATTCGTGTCAGACGCGCGTGCGTACGTGGACATGGATGAGCGCTGGTTGTGACACCAAGCAGCTGCAGTGGGGGTCAAAGGTTAGCTTGACATGGTCAGGTCAACAGCAACAGAACTGACTAGAATACCTGTTGGTGATTGGTCAGCTCATGCCATGTGCAGGGTTACACTTGAAGCATCCAGTTCGGGCATTTTCTGATGATTTGCGATGAGACAAGTAGATAAGAGGTCGTCACACACTGTTATATTAATTTTGAATGCATTGTTGCTTCATGCTGATATTTCGTGCCGTTATGGTTTACAATGGCTGGCGATTATACAAGTGATTAAAGCTATTAGTATTTAATTTAACGTTCATATACTTTTCTACACTAAACATATTTAACATAAGATAAGTAGCACTTCAGTAAAAACCACTGCAGTTAGTAGAATGCTTGTCTATCTGTCTCAAATCGTTAGCAGATGCATCGAGCCTTATTCTGTAACAAAAACAAGTCCATGGATTGGATTACTGTATTGAACAGCTGCGTTATGACAGATGCATACTAGGCTACAATATGGATTTGTCATTCTCAATACTGTTTTTCTCTGAGTGCTTTTCTCTCATGGTTAGAATGTTTCATTCATGTTCCAAGTGTCAGGGGGTGATTTGGTGTTCATGTTCTTTTATAAAGTTTATTTGAATTAGAGAGGGTTAGTTGCTGTTCCCTTTTCTAAACTTTATTTTTTATCTTGGGTTAATCTTATGTTTTTTTTAGAGCCTGTGAACCATCCGAAGCCGAGACGGTCTTCATTGAGTTTATATATTTTCCGCTGTTTATTTTCCGCTCGTTGACAGCTGCGTTTACTGTGCCTACATGGTTAGAATACCTTGTTGAGCAGGTAGAATGCAGGTCACACTAGAAGCCGACACGAATACACATACAACAACAAATTCCCCTCAGGATAAAATTCAACTATTTCTCCTCTGGGTTTAATAAAGTATCTGTCTCTATTGAAGTCTTGATTATATGTTTATAAGGGTTTCATTATTGTGAGTTTTGAGCACAATAAATACATTGTTATTTCAGTTATTTTGCAGATGTATCTGTATGTATTAAGTCCCTCCCCTTTACGGTTATTTGACTGGAGGAAGTACAGAAGCTGAAAACATTCTTGATCCTCGTGTCCTGGGTGGATACACTCACATGCTGCTGTGGATGTTTCTGCTAAACCACCTCGACTGACATGCATAATCACTATATGAAGATGCGTTGATGATGAGTAGATTAGTTGAGTAGTAGATGAGCTACTACAGTGTTGGCATGGTGAGTATACGCAATGAGCTGGTTATCTCTTGGCGCCCTCTAGCGGCTGATTGAAGTACTTGTTTGACATGTTGAAGGCCACCTTGCGCGCATCCCGTATCAAGCCCTAAACATTCCCCATTCATGTTCCCAGAGTCAAGTGGTGGATATCTGAAGGCATTGGATATCAGCAACGCGCCAACTATCTAATCAGACAATCAGAGGCCAAATTGGAACTGTTCCCAGTCTGACTAGGCTAGAGGAATAGTTTATTTGGGATGGAACCATTATGAACATTAATTTTCTCTTCATCTCCTCGCCTAAATCCCCATTATTGAGAACTTGAAATAATCGAACATGTTTGTAAAACTATCAAATGTTTTCAGATCAGTGTCGAAAGGAGATTTTAAGGAAGATGAAGATCCTACAAAAAATAGCAATACAAAGTAGGCTATCAATTGTTCTGTGTACAAACTGCTATTTTATTGGATAATGTTAAATTGTTTCATTGGTATGGGCCTAGGCTATTGATCAACATGGAGTTGCATAATATGCGATGTTTAGCTACTTCCAAAAGCATTGTCAAAATCAGAAACCAACTTGGGAAGTAAATTTGATCTCTTATACCCCATAGGCTATAGCCTAGGCCTATAGATACTAGGCTAGTAATCTATAGGCTAGGCTACTGTAGATAGGCCCTACATTGAAGATTTTGAAGTAATTTCGGACTTTGACATGTCCAATCGAGGTGCAAAAGTGTGTGTGAGAGAGAGAGAGATAGCTGACTGTGCAGCAACATTGACGCAATTCTATGACTATTCGTTTTTTGGGAAAGTTAACCCAGGAATCACAGCATTAACAGTGCATGTTGCAAATCAAGCCTTTATTTGTCGATGTCAAACAGGTGCTGAATTATTTTAAACCATTACTGCGATGAGCCGACGTAGGCTTTAGCCTAAATCTAAACTTCAATCGAAACACTTACTAATTAAACTTTATTGCGTTAATCTTTATTTCAATTGCAGACGTAAAAACGGATGCTTATAGGGCTTATTAAATTAGGCCTAGAAGGACAGAAATAGCCTATTAGTAAAATTGTCTAGCCTAAATAAAGGTCCATATAACGAGAAACTGTAGAAGGCATCTAGTAACCAATTAAGTTATAAGTTTATAAATGGTTATTGTGTTTATTTTAATAAAATATAGGCCTATAAACAAAATATAGCCTGCACTCGTAGTGTAACATCCCTTTTAGTTCCTGAAAACGTTTTTGTTGTAATTGTATAGTATCTTTAATTAGGCTAACTGTCATCTGGCCCATTGAATGGTTTTCATATGGCTACTTCCTTAAGAACGGCCGGACAACCTTTTATGATTCTATAGACAGCAGCTTTTAGTCCACGGGCCACACCAGATACCACCTGAGTGCTTCAAGTTCTAGTTGTGATTTTCTTGACCCTACATCCATAGTTTATGTTTTGATATGATAGACCTCTCAGACTGGTAGCTTTTTAGTGGATATCACCTCATGAAGTGAGCCACCCCCTAAAGAAAATTGCATAGACGCTGGTGCATATCCTGGTTTAGGCTCATGGTCAAGACACTTTTCAGTGTTTTATAATATTGTGTTTGGTATCATTTTAAAGGGGGACTTCTAAGCTTTCATTCAAGCCGATTTGTGAAGCTTTCCGGCAAATATAGAAGTCACTGGAGCTCTTCAAACCATCAAAAACACAAAATTGTCCTCAATTTCCGCCTAAACTATATACCTTCTTTTAGCCCTAAACCTAGGCTACTTTGTTTGAGTGTTTTTATCCAACAACCTGCTACCACGCGTCTCTCCATCGGTGCATCTTTAGGTAGTGGCGCTTACATTTATGATCCACCAGATGGCGACAAAACACAGTAAGATGGAATCGTGGACCAGTCAGTGTTCATCATCTGTCCGCTGTCGAACGCATCTGTCCGTGCCTGGCTGTTGCGTGGTTACTAGGCTGGTCCTAGGCTTGGCTATATGACGGTTTTATATCAACCTAGCGGTTAAAGCTTTGACTATTTTCTCTGTTGTACAATATATATCTAAGGAAATAATTCCTGGGCGGGCTAATGTTAATTAATTGTATAACCTAAAAAAGCTAAAGCTTTCAGTCTTAAAAGATGAACATAGTTGTTTCGTTTGGACTATTTATGACGGTGTTGGTAAATAGGACTTTTCTAAAATTGGCTCCTAAAACATTAACATTAGTCCTACATGTAGGCTAAGCCTAGCCTATAGGCCAGGACAGCAATTGTCTGACCGTAATTTCTTTCTCTAATAGGCTATATTATAAATAATCTCTATGTAGGCTAATTAATGCTGCAGATATTCAGAGACCAAACGACCAGTTAGACAGCGTGGGTGTTTCCTGGGCATTAGAAAAGATAACCAATTGTTTTGGATGATATGATTAAGGGCCTATAATACGTTTGGTGTAGATCATCATGGACCAGGCTACAGCCTATTGTACGCGGGTTATGGACGTGCCGTGCGAGTTCTACGGGTTTTAATATGGTTAGTCTGTTAACTAAAGACTCCATCAAGCGCTATGCATGTGCTTGTCATTTTGTCTGAGTGCGAGCTCGTAAATGTTAATTAGCAGTAAGGTCTAAAGCAGAGGAATAAGAGAGGCCACTGAGTTCAGTGAGACCCTCGTGACGTTTAACACACACACGCACAAAAGCTTACAGCGGTTTAATTATTGGAACATGCGTTTTATCCGAAGGCATCAAACCATAGCATTAAAAGCTATTGGGGCAGTTGTTTTATGAGCAGAATTAGACTAACTCCCAAATCGGCTGTAGGACATTTTCAAAGGTGTGGGCTTCCCGCCTCCATGAATTGACCACTCCATGAACTGACCACTTTTGTACCAGGTCAAGGAAAGCAAACATGTTTCTGTGTTTAGTCCCATATGCTCGGGATAACAGGGCCGTGTGTGTGTGTGTGTGTGTGTGTGTGTGTGTGTGTGTGTGTGTGTGTGTGTGTGTGTGTGTGTGTGTGTGTGTGTGTGTGTGATGACGCAGCGGGGGGGGGGTGGGGGCTGGGATGGGCACGCCCCTTCCCCCGCGCCGTGGAGAGTGGGGAGAGGAGAGGGAATTTAAATGGTGCTACCGTGCCACCCACGACGAGACGCCACATCCGAGTAGGAAGTCGGGGAGTGGAAGTGGGTTTTATATTAATTTGCCCTGTGTTCTAATGTCCTAGTTTTTTTTCATTGGCGGACTTAAAAATAACCTTAACGTCTCTACGTACAGTGTAGGCTAGTAGTCTAATGGCGGAACAAATTGTGAGTGGGCGTCTTTATAGCACACCGGGTAGGCTGTATGGATTCGTGGTGTTTAGGAACGCATTTTATTTTGTTTACTTAGGACATCAGACTGAGAGGGTACAGTCATTCATATCACACTTAAGACAGCAGGGACAGGATATTGAAATTATGTCTTAAGAAGCTATTTGAGAGACGATACTAAAACTCTTATTCATCAAAGCACTCTGCATTTACAGGACAGACTAAAGCCCATTCTTAAGCAACCACATCAGACTCATGTTTCATTTGGGTTCATACAGACCACATGTTTTAAAACAGGGCCTATATTGTCTTTCTCATCTAATCCAAACGATACATACCCATTCATTTAGTCACTACAAAACCATATTCCAAATAAAATAATGACCCTAAACAATGATTCTTTGCTCAAAAGTTATTTTATTTACAGAACCATTCATCAGCAGGATATCACTTCCAACACATTGGTCACAATTGTCTGGTAGGCTACCTGTCTGTCTGGTAGACCACCTGTCTGTCTGGTAGACCACCTGTCTGTCTGGTAGACTCACTGTCTGTCTGGTAGACCACCTGTCTGTCTTGTAGACTCACTGTCTGTCTGGTAGACCACCTGTCTGTCTGGTAGGCTACCTGTTTGTCTGGTAGACCACCTGTCTGTCTGGTAGACTCACTGTCTGTCTGGTAGGCTACCTGTCTGTCTGTCTGGTAGACCACCTCTGTTGTCTGGTAGACTACCTGCCTGTCTGTCTGGTAGACTACCTGCCTGTCTGTCTGTCTGGTAGACTACCTGTCTGTCTGGTAGACTACCTCTGTTGTCTGGTAGACCACCTGTCTGTCTGGTAGGCTACCTGTCTGTCTGGTAGACTACCTGTCTGTCTGTCTGTCTGTCTGTCTGGTAGACTACTTGTCTGTCTGTCTGTCTGGTAGACCACCTGTCTGTCTGGTAGGCTACCTGTCTGTCTGGTAGGCTACCTGTCTGTCCGTCTGGTAGACCACCTCTGTTGTCTGGTAGACTACCTGCCTGTCTGTCTGTCTGGTAGACTACCTGCCTGTCTGTCTGTCTGGTAGACTACCTGTCTGTCTGGTAGACCACCTCTGTTGTCTGGTAGACCACCTGTCTGTCTGGTAGGCTACCTGTCTGTCTGGTAGACTACCTGTCTGTCTGTCTGTCTGTCTGGTAGACCACCTCTGTTGTCTGGTAGACTACCTGCCTGTCTGTCTGTCTGGTAGACCACCTCTGTCTGTCTGGTAGACTCCCTGTCTGTCTGGTAGACCACCTGTCTGTCTGGTAGACCACCTGTCTGTCTGGTAGACCACCTGTCTGTCTGTCTGGCAGACCAGCCGTCGGTGGTGTGTGTGTGATCTCCTCAGCGGTGGTGTGTGGGTCCTCCTGTCCTCTGGGGGGAGCTGTGGGCGTGAGCTAGCCCCGCTGACCGATGCCCTTTCTTTATTGCACTGCTTGCTGCCGCTCCCACAGTAGTGCAACAGGGAAAGAGTGTCAGGCAGAGAGCGGCCCGGTCTTCCTGTGAGGTAAAGGCCCACCACATGTGACCGGGGAGGGCTTTCCTTCAGAGAGCGACCCCCCACCCCCCCCCCTGCCCCCACCACCACCACCCGGGGGAAGGGCCCCAACCCCAGTATCCAAAAGACCCCTCTGAAAAAAGGTTCCATGCAGAACTACTTTCAGGTCAGGCAGAAGTATTTAGGGTTCCAAGCAGCATGTTACAGAGCTACAAGGGCTTCTCTCTGGAACCTATTTTCAGAGGGTTCTTCTACTGTTACAAATGGTTCTACATAGCTCTTGTTTTTCTAGAGTGAAGGCTATGAAGTTTGCCATTCACAGATATTGTACTACTATTAGTGTCTAGTTCCAATCAATTATCCATTAACAATGTTAGGAATTTGATATCAGTGACTGATGGATTGATTGATTGATTGATTGATTGATTGAAATTATCACAGTAGCCTGATGCCTGACCCATAGAAACTAAATAACTAAATGATCTAACTAAAAAAACTCAAAACTATATCCACTTAGCATTTTGCTAAAAGGCTACAGTTATTTTCTCAAGTACAGTTACTCAAAAAAAGAAGAAAAAGAAAAAAAGAATGCTCTCTATAAATATTTAGCAGAAGAACCCTCTGAAAAAGATGCCTTTCATTCCCTAAAGTTTAAGACAGAACCTTTTCCAGGTCCATAAGATGAACCGGTTCTTCCTATGGCCTATACTGTTAACTGTACTATAAGAACAATACTGTTAACTATATTATTAGAGCAATACTGTTAACTGTACTATAAGAACAATACTGTTAACTATATTATTAGAGCAATACTGTTAACTGTACTATAAGAACAATACTGTTAACTGTACTATAATAACAATACTGTTAACTGTACTATAAGAACAATACTGTTAACTATATTATTAGAGCAATACTGTTAACTGTACTATAAGAACAATACTGTTAACTATATTATTAGAGCAATACTGTTAACTATATTATTAGAGCAATACTGTTAACTATATTATTAGAGCAATACTGTTAACTGTACTATAAGAACAATACTGTTAACTGTACTATAAGAGCAATACTGTTAACTGTACTATAAGAACAATACTGTTAACTGTACTATAAGAACAATACTGTTAACTGTACTATAAGAACAATACTGTTAACTATATTATTAGAGCAATACTGTTAACTGTACTATAAGAACAATACTGTTAACTGTACTATAATAACAATACTGTTAACTGTACTATAAGAACAATACTGTTAACTATATTATTAGAGCAATACTGTTAACTGTACTATAAGAACAATACTGTTAACTATATTATTAGAGCAATACTGTTAACTATATTATTAGAGCAATACTGTTAACTATATTATTAGAGCAATACTGTTAACTGTACTATAAGAACAATACTGTTAACTGTACTATAAGAGCAATACTGTTAACTGTACTATAAGAACAATACTGTTAACTGTACTATAAGAACAATACTGTTAACTGTACTATAAGAGCAATACTGTTAACTGTACTATAAGAACAATACTGTTAACTATATTATTAGAGCAATACTGTTAACTGTACTATAAGAACAATACTGTTATTTGTACTATAAGAACAATACTGTTAACTATATTATTAGAGCAATACTGTTAACTGTACTATAAGAACAATACTGTTAACTGTACTATAAGAACAATACTGTTATCTATAGTATTAGAGCAATACTGTTAACTATATTATTAGAGCAATACTGTTAACTGTACTATAAGAACAACTGACTATTGATTATGAATGAATCTACCAATCTATGCCACTCGGCTCTTAAAGCTAAATATACACTGTTTTTAACCAAAGGTTAGCCAAAGATGTATTATTCTGTACTAGACATCCCATTTCCCCTACAATGCACACACAAAGCAAAGATAAAATGAGTTCAACCAAATAACATAAACAAAGTATACTAGCTTCAGAAAGGGGAGTTTTGAGGATTCTTCACTTGTCACACTGTTATAGGTCCTCACTCACACACTATCACTGTAATAAGGCCTCACACATTATCAATCAACAGTTTGCATTAGATTGTAATTCACTCCTCTAAGATACTTGTGATTCATCATACATCTGTGTCTTTTCATAGTCACCGTAGAAATTTCACAGTATTATAATATAGTGACATTATTTATAGCTGAAAGGACTAGGAACAATTTATGACCTCACAAAAATACCCCATTTGACTGATTTCACAATGTATACACAACTTGAAATGCAATATACCTTTGCTTTTACACTGTGGACTCTGTTTTGTCAACAGTGTAGCACCTACGTGGTCATCTTTCAGCATTCTCCACCAAAAACAACAGGCCTATCTGAAATGTGATTAGTAAGAAGGAATTCTACTTCCAATTTGACTACTCTCTCGACATTCACACACTGGAAGGAAGCAAAATACCTTAGCACATGAAACGGACAATAACAGGCAGAGTCGATAGATGATTGCAAGACAACAGGTCAATGGTGAACCAGAGGACATCCCTCAAAGTCAAGACCCTATAAGCAATATTGCACTACTCCGTTCACACTCACAAAAGCAGAGGCAATATTGATAGGGTCTCGTCTGTAAGGTTTACACTGATACAACTGATGATCCCAAGCAGCAAATGAAAACCTCACAGGAGAAGGCATAAGACATGGCATAAGGCAGGAAGGGTAGGAAGGGTAGGAAGGGTAGGAAGGGGAGGCTATAGAACACACCATACCTGCGAATTCCGGGAAAAGACTGTCCAGTTTCTCTGTTTCTCTGTTTCTCTGCACATGTCTCCCCGCGACCGGGCTGGTCACGTGTCGGGTGTGCTGACGTCGTGTGAATCCCAGACCGTGCGCGGCCCTGGCGGTGGGCACGGGTACTGCACGCTCCCGAGGATCCCAATTCAGCTATTTGTTCGGTTCGTTCTCTTCCATTTTCTGATTATTAATCCTCTGTTTCCTCTCCTGCATTCTCTGTTCACGCATCGTGAAAATACTCTCCCCCGTGCTGTCCTCTGTAGCCTGGTCAACCTATAGGCTAGTGTGTCTCAGTCCAGCAGACTACCGATTCACGGCAGAGACACCTCATCTGACATTTGCGGGAAAACGTCTAATGGCAAAAATAATCAAGATAGCCTACCTGATATCAGCTGTTCCTATGGACGTGGATCATAGAAGACGTGGGCCCTTGGTTTCTCCCTAAACACGTGAAAAGACTCTCTCACTCAAACACAAACCGTCCGTGCTGTGTCCCCCGTAGTCTAATTCTAGTCAACCAATTCCGGTCAAAGTGAAAAAATATATATTTCCGTTTGAACTTCACTGACTTTAATGATATCCAATAGTCCCATCTCGTATAGGCGAGGCTACTGAACATGGAAGCTCGTTTCTGGTGCACTTGCCTATAGAGTGAGACGGAGAGAGAGAGAGGGGGAGAGAGGGAGGGGTGCTTTAACATTGCCTAGCCTATTCAAAAATGTACTTGGAGGGGTTTATCTGAAATATTAAAAGAAGGC
Source organism: Borostomias antarcticus (assembly GCF_949987555.1). Taxonomy (NCBI): domain Eukaryota; kingdom Metazoa; phylum Chordata; class Actinopteri; order Stomiiformes; family Stomiidae; genus Borostomias; species Borostomias antarcticus. Next base: position 2,440,263 of record NC_140239.1, on the reverse strand, counting down.
TGATAGCCTATTAATTTTGTGGAAGGCTGCCTAGCAACAGATTAGGCCTAAACATTTCTGCAACCAATTAATTCATTTTAAAACAGATAAATGAGCTATTCAATAGTGTCTATCAAAACCAAACCAAGTCATTTTTGTAACTCGTAGGCCCATGGTTGCTATGTGTATAGTGATTCAATTCTATATACATCTATTAAATTAACCTAAAATGGAGGAGAATCAGACAACCCCGAGATGTTTTCAATGGCAGCATTTCTGTGGGACATTTGAGCTGAAAATCCATAGGCCTCACGATGTTTCCATTTATCAAGAATGAGGAAACGTTTGGGTCATTTTAAACAGAAACAGCTTCCAAAGAGGCACTATTATTTTCAGTGGCAGAAACGCCGAACTTTGACCCCCATTAAAGCAGAGACTTTTGAGACAACAGATGTGAGAAATTCCCCTGTTTCTTTTTTCTTAGAATTTCTGAGGGGCCCCTGAAATGTTCCGAAAACATCCCACACGGATGCAGGGCTATATCCTACTGCCTTTCAGTTCCAACGGCGTGTTTTGAGAATAACATAAAATCATATCACTAGCAATGGACTAGTAGGCCTACTGTTTTGAATAACAAAACGTTTTTTTCGAACAAGATGTTTTTATATGTAATAGTCGAGCCTAGGCTACTTGAAATGTAGCATATAGCCCAAGAGCTCTGACCAAACATTGCCGAATACATAGGTTGACGCATTTCTGAACAGACATGTCAAGCACCATCATGTACAGCTAGTGGTCAGTGCTATCAAGACCTCTAGTCCCACCTTCATGCGTCCCCCCTCTTGGCTTACGTCCATGTATTCCGGTATTTGCCTGTCAGCATATAAAACAGGCTCCTACTTGCTGTTTTTATTATTATTATTATTATTATTGTTATTATTGTTATTATTGTTATTATTAAATAGGGGACTCCTATCGACTAGAAATCTTTGACCTGCCACAAACTCTCGCCTTGTGCTCATCCATTCACAATCTTCAAAATCTACAAAAACGTCACCCAAATGGCGTTGTGAACTAAGCATGCTGAGGGTCGTGCTGTGGCAGCCATCCTGTTCTTGTAGGCCTCAAACGCAGACCTGATAGAGAGTGAGAGCACTATCATAATTCAGCCCTGGTGAAGCGCAACAGGGCCTGCAAACACACACAACACACAAACACACACAACACACAATCTGACGAGCTACACCCCTATCAGGACCACGCGCAGTCATATGTCCACTTCCGTTTATTCCCACGACACATTCTAACGATTTAGCCTGCTAAACATTTGTGAAAATTTAGCAAAATCCAACATTAGGTGACGTGCGCAATTTCTGTGCTTAACGCCACGTGAAAAACAATAAAGCCATTTAGGAAAGGATGAGCGCGAGCACTGTGGGGAATAAGAGAATAGTGCACATCTGAAACATGAATAAGAGAATAGTGCACATCTGAAACATGACACACACAGGCCCATAGATGGAGGGAACGCACACAGTCAGGCCGGCCATATTCAACTCTATACCCACAGCAGTGCAGTTACCAAGGATGAAACTTATCCCAAGCTGTGCCCCCCTCCCCTCCCCCTAGAATGGGACCTGCCCTCCGCATTCCTCAAAGGGAGCCCCATCCCCCCTACGATCTGCCACAAATAGGAAACTTAGTCTCTTTTCCCACCCACACCGTAACGTTTAGATCTGCTGTGGAATGAAATTATGCCTTCAAAAGAAGACATATTTACAAAATTCCTCTCAATTTAATAGGGATTGTGACCCCCGTGTAGCTCAATGCAAGTAGCCTACCAAAACAAATGGCGTGGATTTCATTGTTATGCCTATTGGCCTAGCCTCCTCCAAAAATAGGCAAAGAATATAGGCTAGGCCTATTATTCTTTTTTAACTTGCTTTTTTTCAGTCTACCAAAAAGGAATGCAAGCATCAGGTAAATAATGACAACGATAGCTGTCTTTAACATGTAAGCTACAGTGGAGTTGTCCCAATGCACATTGTATGTACAAAATAGAGAAAGCGACACGTCATTCAGGAAATGGAATAAGCCTGATTTTAACACTAATAGCCTACTTTACGGTATGCTGACTCATTGGCATTGGAGCATCTTGGGCTATAAAAAAGATTAGAGATTTGAAAATCAAAATATCCTTTATGGTCATTTAAGCATAATAATGTAGCTCTAATGTTTGAGGGATTTGAGTATCAAGGGCTCACATTCCCCTGGGCCTGCTCGTTTAAACACACCCTTTCTCTAGATTTGCACGTAAATGATTTATTTAATTATTTGGGAGATAGTTGTTATTATTTTATTTGAGTTTGCCTAAATCAAAGCCCTTATAGGCCTACAAGCTGACACCACGAGGCGCAGTGGGTTGGGGTAGTGTAACCAATGTGTACATTACACCATTTCACAAAACGTGTGAAAAGTTGGGAGACTGACTTCAAAGCATTGTTTGAATGTTACTTAATCTGACACGTGGTTTCCAATGCAAACGAAGACGACCTCTGAAGTTCTGTTGAACAAAATGTTCTTTTTTCGGAGGCGTGGTCAATAGAGGCCCTATCTACTTGGGTAAAAAAAAGAAGAAGAAGAAAAAAAAAAAGCAAGTTTGGTTGAATACAAGACCATTGACTGATTCCATGGCGTGATTTTGGTGTCATGGGGAGGCTATGCAACGAGTAGCAGACATGTTCTTGCTTGGTGACACACAAGCGACAGCGTGAGAGGAGTGTGGATATAGAAGCGGTATAAACCTATGTCCTATGGTTGGTTCATGGTATAAACCTATGTCCTATGGTTGGTTCATGGTATAAACCTATGTCCTATGGTTGGTTCATGGTATAAACCTATGTCCTATGGTTGGTTCATGGCTGTCGATGTGGTGGGGAAGGAGGGAGGACCCGGAGCCGGAAGGCTCGCAATATTAGCGAAGGCGCTCAGAGGAACCTGGCTTATGCTTTATATTTATTCCTCAGTCCGAGCCTACAGCACCCGCTTCCACGGAGGCGCAGGCGGAGGGCGAATGCTATGACAATACTATTGCACTGCTTCAGCGGATGGAACAGTAGTGCAACATCGTCAAAGCAGCTGACCTCAGCGCACGGGGAGGTGGCGTGCTCTCTCTCTCTCTCTCTCTCTCTCTCTCTCTCTCGCACACACACACACACACACACACACACACACACACACACACACACACACACACACACACACACACACACACACAGGGCCTACTCAACAAATACACGAATAGCCCACAAATAGTCTACAAAATAGCAGTAGGCCTAGCCAACACTTTCACCCTCTTATTGAATAGGCCTCCACAGTAGGCTATAGTGCTGCTAATTGTAAAACACACTATAGGCTACAGTTTCCGTCAATAGTTCTGAATGCAGAACTATTGTTAAATGCATATAAATGCTTCAAATTAGGATTTAACACGAGGTCCATGCAGCAATCCAGGTGCAACGATGACTAAAACACAGAAATCAATAGTATATAACAGTATAATTTAGGTTCTAACAATCGAGTCAAACAAAAATAAAACCCATGAAGTGTATTGTCAAGAGGAAAACTATTGTTTCTGTTTCCTTTCCGTGATGAGAGCATTTGTGTAACCGGAGATAACTTGTCATATCCACAGAGAAGTGGGACGTTCAGGAAGTTGGGGAGAAGTAGGGGGGTTCAGGAAGTTGGAGTGGGGTGGGGGGCTTTTATGTCAGCCAATGCCCTTTAGATATTGCACTACTCATCTCATTTCACAGTAGTACAACAGAAAAAGGGCTTTGGACAACAACATTTACGCGGTGACGTTAAATCCATTCAATTTATCTCCAAATCCCTGAATGCAAGCCGTCAACTATATCAACAATGCACATTGTGACAGTATGGGCCCAGAGCCTACGTGTAATTTGCACGTACTTCAATTTCACACGTAGCATTCCACGTGTCAACAAACTCTACCATCATAGTTTGGATTTAGATCGGCCTGTGGTAGGTCTATTGTGAACACCCTACCCAAGATATAGCCTACAAATAAATCCTTTAATAATACAAACAACGAAATATTGAAATGAAATCACCATGGTCAGTGTGTAGCCTATATGCATTCTAGGAGCTCACAACGATATATCACAAGAAGTCCTATGGTCAGGTAAATTTCAACAATAGGCTATTAAACCATTTAACCTGCTACACCGCTTATCTTCAATTGCAATAGCCTATGTGCGTGACCCTCTTTTAAGAATAAATGGTCCATTAAATGAAATAGCACTGCATCTAACCACACTGAAATTCGCTGTAGCCCAATCAAGAGACATGCAGCCTATTGAAACCAGGATGTCCAAAAGTGGTAAAACAAATGTAATGAGAATAAACCAATCTGTCAGGTTAAAGTAAGCACAGTAGCCTACTTAGTCTAAAGGGACGGAGGAGGAGAAAACATATGTAGGGCAAAGAGCACATTCCGCGATACTATACTAGAAACCTTCATTTAATACGGACTATTCTTGTCCCCTTAGCCAAAGTAGCAATTTGAAACCCTCCTCGTTTCAGAGGGGAAGGGGCGGGGGCCGAAGGGCTTGTTATTTCCAATGTTCAGATGAGGTTTGAATAACACAAAAAAAAAATGTCGTCAACAAAGCGGCATTCAAAAAAGCGTCAAGGCTACAAAACTTTGCATATAGCCTACTGTAACAACCGCACACTTCTGACTTAAGGTGTAGGCTCCAACATTTCAAACTTTCTAACAATTCTCAATGCTGCTTCACCTAACACCATAGGCTATCTCCCCTCTGTCATTTTAGAGGAAAGAGGCAGAATTGTAAACCTTAGTAAGGGCCTATATGGAGAGTGAATTCGTTTGGAGACTATTTTCTTATTTCTTAAGAAATTGTAACACTTTAATTGTAAAACTCGTGTTGTAAGCACCAGGAAGCGTATCACATACAGTGTTAGGCTACAAATACCATAATAAACTGTTTTGACAATGTGAACCTGTTTTTCCCACTTTTTTAGCACTTAGTCTACATGTCTTGACAAACAGGAGAACTACTGCACAATTTCTTTGGCAGAGAAGTCAGACCATCGTAGCCCACTGCACAGCCACGCTGCGGCCCAAAAGGATTTTTTTGAACGCGTGTGAAAATACATTTCATTTGGAGGTGGGGAATCTTCGGTCCACGCTGGTCTACAGTCTTACAATCTAGGCCACATGTTTCAAACTTTACAAACACTGATGTTTAATTTGTAATTTCGATGTCAGAAAAATGCACTTCGGACTTGACATATCGTATGCATGTCAACAGTCATGACCACCAGTGCGTTCACACTTAATGCATGCGTCCACTTGTCAATCACACCCCTAACCCTAATCCACCCATCCCTGTATCACAGCACGCGTGTGTAGCCTACACACACACACACACACACACACACACACACACACACACACACACACACACACACACACACACACACACACACACACACACACACACACACACACTCAATTTCAAATGACTTCAGCCTACTTCGGCCGAGTGCGTACCCCCGTACTCCTCCTACCCGACCCACCATCCCCAGTACCGCCGCGAGCTCCCGCCATTTCCGCCCCTTCACAAGGATGCTACTCACAGAGAGGGGCCACACATTTCATGAATGGTACCTGGCCAAGGGAGGGACAATCCTTGAGAGGCAGAAAAAGAGAACGACAAAATGAAGAAAGTTGCTAATATGCTAGTGAATAAATGTTTCCGACGTATTCCCCAAAGAACCATCCATTGCATTGTAAAGATGATCCATGAGGCATGGCAGGTTGCCGCCTGCATTGTCTCCAAAATATAAATTCTATTTCGTCCATGGCCAGCCTCACGGCCTCCAAGCTCCAGACTCCATCTTTGACTAGTTGACATTCAGCTCTCGCTGAGGCAAATTCCTTATTTGCATGCCTGTTTCCGATTGGGCCGTTTCTGCGCTAGTCTTTGCCGCGTGATGCGCCATTGGTCAAATCTTTAGGTATTTAACTATCTTATCACCTTCATGATTGGTCGCATACCAAGGAACGTCACCGTATAGTTTTATTTTAACAATGAACACACATATTCTGTCTTCCATTCACAAATTTCTGATTACCCGCCTGGAGGCTGCGAGATAGTCTTATAACTTCCATAAGGGTTTGACAAAAAGAGCTATTGGTTACTCTGGCTGCAAACATACGCCCGAGAAAGCCACATCTGCGCACTTGAGAATAGAATCGTTTTGGGAGATCTATTATCGAGTGTATCTACATTTCATGTTGCATGAAGTGTAGCCTACAGCATATGAGGCAAAATTGCAGGAATAACACCATGAAATTCACTTCAGTTGTAGACTACTGAGTACTGAAAATAAGAAATACACGAATACTGGATTTGCGTAATTACGCAAAAAATAAATATATGCTATATTACGCATAGCAAAAAGTCCTGTGATTATTCCAGGCCCTATATGGGGTATTTACTTAAACGTGGGTTACTCATCACAAAATAAATATATCTCGCGAGAAGCCGTATTTTTTAGTTTTTGCAAAACTTGTTGTTTTTTTGATAACGTTATTGTCACCTGGGTTTTTAGACTGAAGCAAACGTGCTGACAGTCAACGTTTTTTTTTGCGTGGAGGTAGCCCATGTAAAGAGTAAAAATCAAAGGTAGGCTATAGGTCGCAACAACAGCTTTGGGGAGGAACCAGTGCTCAGGGTGGCTAGGCTGGAAAAAGCTCCAAGGCGACTGGTTCACTGGAGGCGCTTTGGTCGACGCTTGGAGGAGAGCAGCGGGCTGTGAAATCGGGCATTCCTGACCAATGGAGCTGAAATAATAGCATTGTCCAGCGGAAAAGAACCCGCCTTTCGCTACCACAATTCCGCCCCCCTCCCTGTGCTGCGGGGACCTGATTGTGCAGCTAATCGGCGGAGAGCGTTTGATGTCAGACAGACAGAGAGAGAGAGAGACAGACAGACAGACAGACAGACAGACAGACAGACAGACAGACAGAGAGAGAGAGAGAGAGACAGACAGACAGACAGACAGACAGACAGACAGACAGACAGAGAGACAGACAGACAGACAGACAGACAGACAGACAGACAGACAGACAGACAGACAGACAGACAGACAGACAGACAGACAGACAGAGAGGGAATTCCAAATGCAGCGAGAGGAGCTCGAGAGCTGAGGGACACCTCTATCTGTGCCTTCGATCTCTCTCTCTCTCTCTTCTCTCTTCTCTCTCTTCTCTCTCTCTCTCACACACACACACACACACACACACACTGAATCTGTCTTTTATTAAAAGTTTTGTCTTTCTTTATAAAAAAACAAATAAATGACATTTCGCCTAAAGCTCTCTCCCTCCACTCAACGCACATAGGCTACAGATGAAACTCAACTGCTATGATGTGTTTGATACGCTATGTAAGGAATGTGTGTGTGTGTGTGTGCGTGTGTGTGTGTGTGCGCGCGCGCGTGCATGTACGCACGCACACGGAAGATAGGGTTGGTGCCTGCACAGGGGGATGAATGTGTGTGCGCGTGCGTGCGCGGGGTATGTAGAATGAGGGCGGGGCTTAGTGAATAAATCACAGTCGGAGGTATGTGGGGCAGAGGAAGTTGGCTGAAGATGCCCATATTTTGTGATGACGGTCCCTTCTGTCTAATTCTGTTGACATGCTGTATCATCACCATTTAAGAATGGATACGTCAACTGCACCAGACATGTAATTATAGGCTACAAGTTGCTTCTCACAGGACCAAACAAGAGCTCGCGCTGGAGGACAACCGATTTTGCATAAGACGTGAGAGGAGTAGCCTGAAAAGTTGTTTTCAGCAGCATGATAATCCATAATAAATGTGTTGTGCAAGCAGAGAATATACATACACACAAATTGCATACTCGGAACTGAATTCTTAGTATAGGCTAGATGTTAATTAAAAATGTAGTGGTCTTTCTTTGATGGACTGATAAAAAGCAAGAAGACGATGAATAATATGAATCCAATTAAGAATAAACTAGGCTATAGATATGCATTCAAGAGGCGGGGCACCCAGACTCGGGAACAAACAAATCACATTTTGAGTTGTTAGTCTTCAATTGGCAGAAACATCACTTCAGTGGAATTCCTTGAAGATCCCGGCAGCATGTTCAGACAGTAGACAGTGTGTGTCAGTTTAGTTGATAGTCTAAAATCGCACTGAGACAAAAGTAGCTACATGTTTTGAAATGGCCATACCCACAAGAACAGACGTTTATAATATAAATAAATTAGACAATAGACTAAAGAAATCGAGAAGCCTAAGGGGGATATGATAACAAATTAACCAGGGTTAAGAATCGTAGGCTTTGGTAGTCTTAAAGCTCAGCTACACGCAACCAACTTTACCCCATAGGCTACACACCCATCAGCTCTTTGGCCCCTGTGGCAACTGCACATTGGCCCGGGTGTGAGACCTCATACCCCCGCCCTCCTGCAGCCAGCCTACTGTATGCTAGGCTAGGCAAGCTTGTCACATGCTTGAGTTGTCATATGCGTGCGTATCCATCCAGAAGCTACTGACAGTCACTTTATCTTCACAGTCATCAGATCACTTGAGGGATTATGCTTCTCAAACCTAGCCTATAAATTAATTTTAGGCCAACCCTATATTCCAAGTGATAGATTGAGGAATTGGTAATCTCCTACACGAGAATACTCGTGGCCTTGAATATGGGCTGTATCAGTCAAACCGTGTCCGTTTGTTCTGTATTTTTGTAGTAAAAAAAAACACAAAAAAACAATGTTGACTATCAGGCGCCAACGTGTCATATTGTGTCTCAGCCAATCAGAATGGAAAGAATGCAGACGGAAGGTTTTTCTGTACATACTTGTCCCCGCCCCTACGCAGACCACGTGACCAGGCAAGAGCGACGACGTGACACACCTCCGCCGATCTCTGGCCCTCTGCTCAGTCAGGCGCGGGGCTGCAGCAGGGGAACCCTATTTTGAGGGTTCTAGTGTATTCAGAGGAACCCTATTTTGAGGGTTCTAGTGTATTCAGGCTGCCTTTAGTTCAGCCTCATGCAATGGAATCCTTTACCCTTCTCAAGGACACTGTCTATTTCCACACATTATACTCCCCCAGCTTTAAACACATTATTGTGTCATAAATGTCTATCATTAGCCTACATTTGAGAGTATGCTGCAGAGGTCATTACAGGCAGAGTAGTAGTTTTCCAGTCCAACAGTCACAATTATTTTCATTTGATTAAGGATTTTAAAATCAATTGTAAATTATAAGCCTACTTAATTCACTCAAATGATTTTGGTTCATAAGATGTATGAGTTTTAGTAACCCCCATTGAAAGTATATGTTCAACTGTACTAAATATTTTGCTGATATTGGTTTTATTATATATATATATATATATATATATTCCTTGTTTGAGCCTCCTTAGTTTAGTTGTAGTTAACTTCCTTTCAATTATATGATTTTCCATAGACAATGTGATAGTTTAAGCATAATTTACAACTTATGGCTGAAAAAAATAATAATAATTGTGATTGACCTATGGTAAACGAAATGTCATCTAAATCTTTAGACAAATGTGTCTTTATCAAAGTAATTAGTGAATTAGTGAATTAGTTCATAAAAACCTGCATCCAATGTAACCTGGCATGGCATGGCATGTACAGTATACTGTCCTTTTTACATCAGGGAAAAGAGGTTGCCGTAAAGGTTTAAACCTACCGTACTCTGACTCAAACTACAACCAATGAAGATAAGTTGTTAGATTAAATGAATGAATACATTTTGGTTGTTTTAAGATACTTTTGTATATGAGTGTCAGAATAACAATTGAAAGTGTCTCTTCTTAACTATAATTCTCCACCTTCTAGAGACTATACTTTATTCTTTGTCCAAAATGTCATAACACACAGATAGTCAATACAATGTGCACCACAACAATTTCCTATATCTGTATTAAATCAATAGCATTTGTTAGCCTATGCATTTTACAGTGACTTTTACAGTGACAGTCATTTTCAAAGCTGGAGTTTGTGAATGTTGTCAGGGCTTTCTTTGAACTGGCTACGCGATGAGCTCACTGGTGACATAGATAGGGTGAATGTGAATGAAGCCCTGGCAGCTGTTTGCGTTCAGGTCCTTGTGCAACACCGGTTCCACCAGAGATTAACAGTTTTTCCGACACCCTGGAGCAAAGGCAGCCATCTTGGATCTTGGTGGATCATTGGCAGGTAAGTGTTCGCATGTTGCACCTATTTCTAATAATCTGTACAAAATCTTTCATCAGTCAAGAAGAGAGAGATACCAGCCTGACAAAGAGGTGTGTTAGAGAGAGAGACCAGCCTGACAATGAGGTATGCTAGAGAGAGATACCAGCCTGATAATGAGGTGTGTTAGAGAGAAACCAGCCTGATAATGAGAGAGAAACCAGCCTAACAATGAGGTGTGTTAGAGAGAGACCAGCCTGACAATGAGGTATGCTAGAGAGAGATACCAGCCTGACAATGAGGTGTGTTAGAGAGAGATACCAGCCTGACAAAGAGGTATGTTAGAGAGAGATACCAGCCTGATAATGAGAGAGAAACCAGCCTAACAATGAGGTGTGTTAGAGAGAGAAACCAGCCTGATAATGAGGTGTGTTAGAGAGAGATACCAGCCTGATAATGAGGTAAGAGAGACCAGCCTGACAATGAAGTGTGTTAGAGAGAGAGACCAGCCTGATAATGAGAGAGAAACCAGCCTGATAATGAGAGAGAAACCAGCCTAACAATGAGGTGTGTTAGAGAGAGAAACCAGCCTGATAATGAGAGAGAGACCAGCCTGACAATGAGGTGTGTTAGAGAGAGAGACCAGCCTGATAATGAGGTGTATTAGAGAGAGAGACCAGCCTGACAGTGAGGTGTGTTAGAGAGAGAGACCAGCCTGACAGTGAGGTGTGTTAGAGAGAGACCAGCCTGACAGTGAGGTGTGTTAGAGAGAGAGACCAGCCTGATAATGAGGTGTGTTAGAGAGAGAGACCAGCCTGACAGTAAGGTGTGTTAGAGAGAGACCAGCCTGACAGTGAGGTGTGTTAGAGAGAGACCAGCCTGACAGTGAGGTGTGTTGGAGAGAGACCAGCCTGATAGTGAGGTGTGTTAGAGAGAGAAACCAGCCTGACAGTGAGGTGTGTTAGAGAGAGACCAGCCTGACAGTGAGGTGTGTTGGAGAGAGACCAGCCTGATAGTGAGGTGTGTTAGAGAGAGACCAGCCTGATAGTGAGGTGTGTTAGAGAGAGAGACCAGCCTGATAATGAGGTGTGTTAGAGAGAGACCAGCCTGACAGTGAGGTGTGTTAGAGAGAGAGACCAGCCTGATAATGAGGTGTGTTAGAGAGAGACCAGCCTGACAGTGAGGTGTGTTAGAGAGAGAGACCAGCCTGATAATGAGGTGTGTTAGAGAGAGACCAGCCTGACAGTGAGGTGTGTTAGAGAGAGACCAGCCTGACAGTGAGGTGTGTTAGAGAGAGAGACCAGCCTGACAGTGAGGTGTGTTAGAGAGAGACCAGCCTGATAGTGAGGTGTGTTAGAGAGAGAGACCAGCCTGACAGTGAGGTGTGTTAGAGAGAGACCAGCCTGACAGTGAGGTGTGTTAGAGAGAGAGACCAGCCTGACAGTGAGGTGTGTTAGAGAGAGACCAGCCTGATAGTGAGGTGTGTTAGAGAGAGAGACCAGCCTGATAGTGAGGTGTGTTAGAGAGAGACCAGCCTGATAATGAGGTGTGTTAGAGAGAGACCAGCCTGATAGTGAGGTGTGTTAGAGAGAGACCAGCCTGATAATGAGGTGTGTTAGAGAGAGAGACCAGCCTGACAGTGAGGTGTGTTAGAGAGAGACCAGCCTGACAGTGAGGTGTGTTAGAGAGAGACCAGCCTGATAATGAGGTGTGTTAGAGAGAGAGACCAGCCTGACAGTGAGGTGTGTTAGAGAGAGACCAGCCTGATAATGAGGTGTGTTAGAGAGAGACCAGCCTGATAGTGAGGTGTGTTAGAGAGAGACCAGCCTGATAGTGAGGCGTGTTAGAGAGAGACCAGCCTGACAGTGAGGTGTGTTAGAGAGAGAGACCAGCCTGATAGTGAGGTGTGTTAGAGAGAGACCAGCCTGATAGTGAGGTGTGTTAGAGAGAGACCAGCCTGATAGTGAGGCGTGTTAGAGAGAGACCAGCCTGATAGTGAGGTGTGTTAGAGAGAGAGACCAGCCTGATAGTGAGGTGTGTTAGAGAGAGACCAGCCTGACAGTGAGGTGTGTTTCTCTCAGCTCACATCCTGCCCCTGTTTATCAACCCGTGTCATGATCTTCCACACCTAAACATGCTCCTCCCCCTCCCTCCCACCCCTCCACACAAACACACCCCTCCACACAAACACACCAATACACAAACACACCCATACACACCCCTCCACACAAACACACCCCTCCACACAAACACACCCCAACACACAAACACACCAATACACAAACACACCCCAACACACAGACCCCAACACACAAACACACCAATACACAAACACACCCCTCCACACAAACACCCCAACACACAAACACACCAATACACAAACACACCCCAACACACAGACCCCAACACACAAACACCCCAATACACAAACACACCCTAATACACAAACACACCCCAACACACAAACACACCCCTCCACACAAACACCCCAATACACAAACACACCCAACACACAAACACACCCCAACACACAAACAGACCCCAACACACAAACACACCCCTCCACACAAACACACCCCTCCACACAAACACACCAATACACAAACACACCCCAACACACAAACACACCCCAACACACAGACCCCAACACACAAACACACCCCAACACACAGACCCCAACACACAAACACACCCCAACACACAGACCCCAACACACAAACACACCCCAACACACAGACCCCAACACACAAACACACCCCAACACACAGACCCCAACACACAAACACACCCCAACACACAGACCCCAACACACAAACACACCCCAACACACAGACCCCAACACACAAACACACCCCAACACACAGACCCCAACACACAGACACCAATACACAAACAGACCCCAACACACAAACACCCCAACACACAAACACCCCAATACACAAACACACCCCAACACACAAACACCCCAACACACAAACACACCCCAACACACAAACACCCCAACACACAAACACACCCCAACACACAAACACCCCAACACACAAACACACCCTAATACACAAACACACCCCTCCACACAAACACACCCCTACACACAAACAGACCCCAACACACAAACACACCCCAATACACAAACACACCCCAACACACAAACACACCCCAACACACAAACAGACCCCAACACACAAACACCCCAATACACAAACACACCCCAACACACAAACACACCCCAACACACAAACACACCCCAACACACAAACAGACCCCAACACACAAACACCCCAATACACAAACACACCCCAACACACAAACACACCCCAACACACAAACACCCCAATACACAAACACACCCAACACACCCTAATACACAAACACACCCCAACGCACAAAGACACCCTAATACACAAACACACCCTAATACACAAACACACCCCAACACACCCCAATACACAAACACACCCCAACACACAAACACACCCCAACACATAAACACAACCCAATACACAAACACATCCCAACACACAAACACACCCCAATACACACTGCCCCTCCCTCCCCCTGCCTCCCCCTCCCTCCCTCCTTCCTTCCCCCAACCCCCCCCCCCCCCCACCCCCCCTCCTCCCATCAGGGCTAATTGCATGCATGGCATTCCAGTCAGGTGGGTGGCAGGACACTCCCCTGCAGGAAGAGTGTCCCAGGGACCAGGGAGTGTTCCGCCAGCGCTGCACACACACACACACACACACGCACACACACACACACACACACACACACACACACACACACACACACACACACACACACACACACACACACACACACAGCTATTGTGTGCTTAGACACACCAGGCCTTCCTTCTCATGTGTACTGTATATATAGGCCTACACACACAAACACACACACACACACACTCACACACACACACACACACACACACCTTCAGGCACATGCACACAGACATGACCAGGCCCACATCCACAGATCCACCCTTCCGTCCAGATAAACACACAAATACTGTGCACACACATGAGCGTGAGGGCGTGGCCGTGCACACATGCATGCAAACATGGAGACACCACCGCCACACACACACACACACACACACACACACACACACAAACTCACCCTCCCGTAAACCCTAGTTTAGGAGGTTTGCAGGGCGACCCTGACGTGTCTATCTGCGGGCGTTTTATGGTGTGTTTAGCCCTGGTTTACACGCCGTGTTATTCACTGGCTTTGTTCACGGACTTGTGTGAGACACCCTGTAAACAGTAGTGAACTCATCCACAGTGAGACCCTATAAGCACACAAACACACCGCTCACACACACGCACGCGCGCACGCACACACACACATACACACACACACACACACACATACAAGCACGTGCACACAAGCACACACAAACATATGCACCCATGCACTCATCTATCTATATATTCATCCTATCTATCTATCTATCTATCTATCTATCTATCTATCTATCTATCTATCTATCTATCTATCTATCTATCTATCTATCTATCTATCTATCTATCTATCTATCTATCTATCTATCGATCGATCGATCGGTCGATCGGTCTGTCTGTCTGTCTGTCTGTCTGTCTGTCTGTCTGTCTGTCTGTCTGTCTGTCTGTCTGTCTGTCTGTCTGTCTGTCTGTCGGTCTGTCGGTCGGTCTGTCTGTCTGTCTGTCTGTCTGTCTCTCTGTCTGTCTGTCTGTTGATCTATCTATCTATCTATCTATCTATCTATCTATCTATCTATCTATCTATCTATCTATCTATCTATCTATCTATCTATCTATCTATCTATCTATCTATCTATCTATCTATCTATCAAACTACCCCTATCTATGTTCTCTTGTCTTTTGTCACAAAAATGACCCCCCCCCCCCTAAAAAACTCCAGTGAGGAGATTCAGAGCGTCCCACCAGATTCAACTGAGCTTCTACTCATCCATGATCGAGAGCATCCTGACTGGGAATATCCCCACCTGGTACAGGAACAACAGCTCTCAGGATCCAAGGCCCTACAGAGAGGGGTACGGTCAGCTGAACGTACCTTAGGGGGGTGTCCTCACCTCGAGGACATCTATTCTACAAGACCAGGGCCAACAGCCTCCTGAAGGACCCCAGACACCCAGGCAACGGACTGTTCTCTCTGCTACGGTCAGGGAAGAGATACCTACACACATGGCGAGCACGGAGAGACTCAGGAAGAGCTTCTTCCCCCAGGCCATCAAGCACCTGAACGACTAGCTAGTGTAAACAGTGTCACTATGTCTAGTATATATACCATCACCATACATATGAATGCAGATGAGATGACAGTATATCTCACCCCCGGGATTATTTATCTATATATTTATCTCTCTCTCTCTCTCTCTCTCTCTATATATATATATATATATATATATAGAGAGAGAGAAATATAAATATATATATACACACACAATACACCCATGCCCCCCCCAAAAAAAATCCATCCATACTGGTAGCTTATCTTTATAATGTATAGATTTATATTTCTGTTTAATTTGTAAATTGTCTATTTGTAATTATCTGTAATGAGCACATTTCAGAGCTGGCAGCAACATCTCACTGTCACTATATGTGACAAATAAAGATCTGAATCTGAATCTTAAGATCTGAGTCTGAATCTTAAGATCTGAATCTGAATCTTAAGATCTGAATCTGAATCTAGAGATCTGAGTCTGAATCTTAAGATCTGAATCTGAATCTTAAGATCTGAATCTGAATCGTGCAATGCAGGAAGTCCTCTGAAGGATGACAGATAAAAACATGACCCCAGTACCTGGGAGGATACTGAAATAATCCAACCAAACAAGGACCCCCTCCTGTACCCCTCTTTCATGTCTTTGTACCCCTCTTTGGCATTGAAAGAGGAAACCAACCCCCCATTCCTTTCCCCCTATGTACGACCTTTGACCCCTAGGGGTCAGCACCCGCAGAATACCCAGATGTCAGGGTAGGGAGCAGCGCTGGGCGGCTCACGTTACCCCGGGCTGTGTGGCGCCAGCCAAGGAGGGAGAGGGAGAGAGAGAGAGAGAGAGAGAGAGGGAGAGAGAGAGAGAGAGAGAGAGAGAGAGAGAGAGAGGGAGAGAGAGAGAGGGAGAGAGAGAGACAGGGGAAACAGATAGAGAGAGAGAGAGAGTGGAGGGAGAGAGAGACAAGGGAAACAAATAGAGAGAGAAAGAGAGAAAGAGAGAGGGGGGGGAGAGAGAGAGAGAGAGAGGGGGAGGAGAGAGAGACAGGAAGGGAGAGGGACAGACCAGGAGAGAGAGAGAGAGAGAGAGAGAGAGAGGGAGAGAGAGGGAGAGAGAGAGAGGGAGAGAGAGGGAGAGAGAGAGAGAGGGAGAGAGAGAGACAGGGGAAACAGATAGAGAGAGAGAGAGAGTGGAGGGAGAGAGAGACAAGGGAAACAAATAGAGAGAGAGAGAGAGAGAGAAGAGAGAGAGGGGGGGGGGGAGAGAGAGAGAGAGAGAGAGAGGGAGAGAGAGGGGGGGAGAGAGAGAGAGAGAGAGAGAGAGAGGGAGAGAGAGAGAGAGAGAGAGAGAGGGAGAGAGAGAGGGAGAGAGAGAGAGAGGGAGAGAGAGGGAGAGAGGGAGTGAGGGAGAGATGGGGAGAGAGAGGGACAGAAGGGCAGAAGAGGGAATGAGACAGAAAAAGGGTGAGATAAAGAGAGAGAGGGGAGGGAGAGAGAGAGAGAGAGAGAGGAGAGAGAGGGGGAGGGGAGAGAGAGAGAGAGAGAGAGAGAGAGAGAGGGGGGGGAGAGAGAGAGAGAGAGAGGGGGGGGGAGAGAGAGAGAGAGAGAGGGGGGGGAGAGAGAGAGAGAGAGAGAGAGGGGGGAGAGAGAGAGAGAGAGAGAGAGAGAGAGAGAGAGAGAGAGACCAGTGCATACCTGAGACCCAGTTCTTCCAACAGGAGCTCCCAGGCCTCACCTCCCTGCTCACTAGTGCTTGTGTAAACCCCCCTGCAAAAAGGGTGTGCCTGGTGCATCTGAATCAATTTAACACATGTATTATCATGTTCATTTGATATTTAACTCTGGTTGATATCCCATGCAACGGTTTATTTTGCTATTCTGTTAGCGCAGGGCGAGAGGTCTTATTTTCGGTGGTGTGTGCCCCGTTCATTCGTTCATTCCTTCGTTAGCAGGACTACACAAAAACAACCAGACCGATTTTCAGATGTAGCATGGGCCGACATTTTGGAGCGGATCCGCATCACAGGGTGAGTCCAGGAGCCGCCCGAACACAGCCGGACATCCACCTCCATTCATGTTCTGGACTTACCTGCCGGCTCAGGAGCAAAAAAATCCCCCCATTCATTGTCAGTGGGGGGAAATGAAATGGACGTATAGTATCTCTACAAGGGAAGGTCCCAGACTCAGGGTTTGGACTGGGATAAAGCTCTCGACCCAACGGATGCAGAAATACCCAACATGCCCTGCTCGTCTACCTGTGCGCTCGCAAAGAGTCATGAAGTGCATTCATGGGTGGAGGGCAGTGCTTTCTGAGCACCATTTCTAGTTGTTGAATTTTAATATTAGTACAGTTGAATATTAGTACACTTTGTGATAATAGCATGCTCCACGGTAATGGTATTTCTTTTGGTGTCAGAGGGGCTCGCTGTGACATAATAATGCTACACAATGATGTCACATTGGTTCTAGGTGATTCTCTCTGACATCATAATGGTACTTTCTTTTTATGTCAGAGTGGTTCTCTGTGATGTCAAAGTATTCTGAGGCATCACAATGTGTGAGGTCATAATGACATTCTGTGTCATTCTAATATAGTAGAACACATAATCATATCAGAACAGTATTGATGGTTTCAAATTTGTTTCCTGTGATGTCACATGCTCTTTTGAATAATTGTGGTATTTTGATGTACAGTTACACTCTGATGCCATAGTGGTAACTTCTGATTAAATTAATGTGGACAGAATAGAGATTTCAGCTAGAAAAAAAATGTGTAGCAACAAAATAAATAAATAAATAAATAAATAAATAAAAGAGAATTGACAACCATAGCTCACGTCTCTCCAAACCCAAATCTCACTCCAGCAATTACAAAATAACTCCATCCACTTGTCAGCCATGTATTTTGCTACAGGCACATGCAGAAAGAGAGCAAGACTATGCAAGATCATTATGAACGGAAGATCTTACCAAGTAACTCCACTCCAATAGTGAATTCACACCCGTTTTCTAATTTGTCGCCACGCCTACAGTTTTTAAGCTACACGGACATATTATACATAGTATACTATACGGCCTGTTTCCAGGATTCCTACGGTGTCAATATCTAAGCTGTAACATTTATGTTTTTTGAGAAAGTGCTGTCTGAAGCCGACATGCCTTCCTATTGAAGTGTATGAAGGGATGTTTTGTCAGTTTGGATTTGAATAGAGGAAGAGAAAACCGCCATGGCACCTAAAATCAGAAAAATATATGAATGGTAGTGAACGGCGTGAGAAGAATTATTTTTTGATCCCGATTGAATCGTTTCATGACCATCGCCATGACCATTGTCAATTAAAAACATAAAAGTTACTAATCTCGGTTAACTCGCAAGTTAGCTTCAGAGGTCACTGCACTACCCCCGACCTGCTGTGACCCGAGTGGGAGGAGTCTCGCCACCACGCCACGGACCCCCCAACTCAGCCCTTGAGTGGGCTAGAGACACATGGTCTTCACCAGCGGGTGCATGGAGATGGCCCGGAGGTCACTGCACTATCGCCGGTGGGAGCAGGTGGGTGGCCCGGAGTGACTGTGACCCCAACTGGCTCTGACCCAAGGGGTCTCGCCACCATGCCACTATCCACACTACGGGCCCCACAGCTCAGCCCCTGAGTGGGCTAGAGACACACGGTCTCCACCGGTGGGCGTAGGTGGGTGGTCCAGGGTGGGGTACACTGCCCCTGTCCCAAGGGGGCGTAGGTGGGTGGTCCAGGGTGGGGTACACTGCCCCTGTCCCAAGGGGGCGTAGGTGGGTGGTCCAGGGTGGGGTACACTGTCCCTGTCCCAAGGGGGCGTAGGTGGGTGGTCCAGGGTGGGGTACACTGTCCCTGTCCCAAGGGGGCGTAGGTGGGTGGTCCAGGGTGGGGTACACTGTCCCTGTCCCAAGGGGGCGTAGGTGGGTGGTCCAGGGTGGGGTACACTGTCCCTGTCCCAAGGGGGCGTAGGTGGGTGGTCCAGGGTGGGGTACACTGTCCCTGTCCCAAGGGGGCGTAGGTGGGTGGTCCAGGGTGGGGTACACTGTCCCTGTCCCAAGGGGGCGTAGGTGGGTGGTCCAGGGTGGGGTACACTGTCCCTGTCCCAAGGGGGCGTAGGTGGGTGGTCCAGGGTGGGGTACACTGTCCCTGTCCCAAGGGGGCGTAGGTGGGTGGTCCAGGGTGGGGTACACTGTCCCTGTCCCAAGGGGGCCTAGGTGGGTGGTCCAGGGTGGGGTACACTGTCCCTGTCCCAAGGGGGCGGAGTCTCATCACATGCCACCATCCACGCCACAGACTCCACAGCTCCACAACTGAGCGGGTTTAAGACACAAGGTCTTCATCGGTGGGTGCATGGATATTACCCGGAGTTAATGGCACTGCCGCTCTGACCCGAGGGGGCGGAGTCTCTCCACCACGCCACTATCCACGCCATGGACCCCACAACTCAGCCCCTGAGTGGGCTAGAGACGCACGCATGTCGGTGTCCCGGAGAGGTCGAAGTGCTTAACGCCTCATCCCTTTGACATTCTTCTGAATATGCATGTTCTCTAAGGGTCAGTTAGCAGAATTTAAACAACTTGCTCATCTTTCAAACTGCAGTCTCAGTTCAAAGCTTAAACTACTCAGGTTGAAAAGGTTATTCTTTAGGTAATTCAGTTCAGCTTCCAATTCTGCCAGTTTTACAATTCTGCCAGGTTTTTCAGCTTCCAAGTTTTTCCATCATTTATTCCATCTCTCAGCTTTGACAGTATTATAGTTTATCTTCAAGCTTTTGTAGCAATGTATTTAAGTTTTCAGATTCTTAAGGTAATGCAGTTCAGCTTCCAATTCTGCCAGTTTCACATTTAAGCTTCCAGGTTTTTCAGCTGTGCATTTGAGATTTTTCACATTTATGCATTTTTAGCAACGATTTTGCCATTTCTTTCAGCTGCTCAGCAGGAAATGCAATTTTCTAGTTCTATTATTGCCAACCAGTGTTTAGATGAAATGTATTCAGAGGTGAGAGCTTTGGTTCTACCTGCTTGCAGTACTGTGTTGCACTGGACACTAAACAGTCATATGTCAAGTTTTGCTCATGACTTCCTATCATTTTCAAAAACAGCCCCACTCCACAACTTCTGATATTCCCGTCTAATTCATGGATTTAACCTTTGCAGCCATTGGTTACTTGAGACTCACAGTTTTTGTTCGAACCCTAATTCCATATCTTGTCAGTTACAGGTTTTTTGTTTGGATTTAATCAGACCTGACATTTATTTTGTCATAAGAGTGGTTGTTTACATTCGAGAAAAAAACATGGGACTAGAAAAACAAATCCAAAAAGTGTATTAACTTATCCAAAAATAATATAGCCTATAATTATATGTATTATTAGAATATAAATAAATATAGAGAAATGTTTGCTCCTAATGTATAAAGTTGAGGGGAAAAAGAGAGAACAGATAGCATAGCCTACAACAAAGAGAGACAGACAGATAGCGTACCTTTCATAGTATGTGGTATAAGTAACTGGGCTTGGGTTAAGCATTTAAATGAAAGAACCATGTTTACTTGGCCTATTGGCTAACTTTTTACACGCAGAGAGGGAAAAGCCGTGATGAAACGTTTATGGTTGTGAGTTTTTCTCTTCACAACGTTTCCCACCACGCCTCCCTCTCCCAGCCGTCTCACGCCCGCATATCTGGGTGTTTTTTGAAAGCAGCCATGAACGGTATCTTCCCAGAAGAGGCGGTCGTGTTGCCTCCTATAGCTCCGTGGTTCTATAGGCCTACTCGCATTCCAAGGGGCGGGACTACATCTGTAGCCCCGGAACCTATGTCCTGAATGGTCCACCGTAGCTAGTTAACTCAGACTATTTTGGTATTCCTTTTTCTGCCACACCAGCACGCGTCATGTACTTTTTTTGATGAGCTCTTATTTCCGCTGGTGAGTGCGCATAGATAGCCTAACAGTGAAGGTAGATAGCGGAAGTGAAATCTTTTGTAATTTCGTAAACACGTTATTTAAAGGGTTAATATTTTGAGGACACTGGGCCACCCAGGTTTTCACAGAGGCTATGACTGATCAAAACCCATTAACTTTATTATCTTGGAATTTACCTGGAGAGCGGTTGCATTGCATGGGCAAGGTTAGATATCTCTGAGATTACACAGGCCAACAATTAGAAAATAATTAGAATTTCACATTCATAGTGGATTTATTTCACTACTAATATTTCAATGTAATTTTTCTTTAACGAATTCCTAAATATGGATGGTCTACTGAAAAACATTATGGTAGAAATGGGATTTTTACTGTTGTTGTCTTGCAAAGTAAAATTAAAAAGAAGTTACGGTGTTGGTGACTCTATTCTAGTAATTGTTTCTATTTATTCAGGTGAAATACAAAATGATTTAATGTAGCCTATCCAAATATACCAATTTCTATGCCACATATTTTAATTATGTGAAAGAATGAAAGTACAAATCTATCAAATGTTTCAGTCAGTTGTTTTCTTCTATATTATGTTAAAGACAAGAAACATTTGATGTTTGTGCTGACTAGTCCTCATAAGGGTTATTATCTCAAAGGTTAAAATACTTGTAAAGCATATAAAACTACAGTTATGATATAATATAATATTATATATAGTGCTAAGGCGAGTAAACAAATTCACTTGTCTTTCCTCTTAAAATAACAAAGAGCAAACCATATTGATTGTATATTGTGTAATATTTCAAAACAAACCTATCCCTTGTTGAAACTTCTTTCATTATTCCCTGTATTTATAGCTACAAACCTGCAAAATATAACAAACAAGGTTGAAGCTAAAAGGAAATGACAAGAAAGGACAAATGAGAACTGTTCAACATCTTTATTTGTTCAGTTATTCCTGTATTTATATGAACGCATGCTGAAAGCACACAACTCACACTCATTTGCACGCCAGCGTTTACCAGTGTCATAGTCACAACTATGTCATGAATGTTTTGAAGACATATTTATGTTGAATGGTAAAGATATTGGAATAATGATTTTTCTGGATATAATTGGATTCCCAGTGCAATTCTCAACTGCATTTCTTCAAATACAACGTAACACACTCCCAGATAATAGACGTTCATTTTGAATCTTCATGTCAAGCCGTGATTGTTGTGGTTCTGAGAAAGCTCAGTTAACTAATCCATTGAGAACATGACCTCTTGGCTGGTGACCTCTTGGCTTAATTCTTTCACGTCTTCATGAAAAGTCAAAGAAACACTCCAACATTTCACAGTAAACAATCACAATAGCCTGCTGACCTACTGTGTCTTCCTGGTGTCCTCCATCTTCTTTTTCCTGGACGTTATGAGACTGCAATGGAAAGATCCGTCAGGCGCAAACCCCAGCTCCCCCAACCCAACACACACCCTCACTGAAGCACCAGCTCCCGCAACAACACACACCCTCACTGGTGAACAACACCAACATTAGTCAAGTGTTCATTGGCCTCAACACCTTCGCATAGTCAGGTTGGGAATTTGTCCCAAAACATCACTTTCAAGGGAATGTGAGAGGTTATGTGGTCAATGATGAGGTTTGTGAGCACTCCTTTGTGTAATGTGTGTGTGTGTATATGTATGTGTGTGTGTATGTATGTGTGTGCGTGTATATGTA
>NC_140239.1:2387111-2412111 GCF_949987555.1 Borostomias antarcticus | reverse complement strand
ACACACACACACACACACGCACACACAAATACACAGCATTAAAAGAGCACATGTCTACACCGGATATATACCAAACACGCTCCAGAAAAAAAGACACACCGATACCCAGCTCTGAATTAAATCTTAAATCATGAATAGTTTGGAATCATTCCTAGATTATTATTGTGCATCTGTGACTGACCGCCACGACCGAGGAAGCCAGAATCGCTGATCGAATCATCTCTCAGAGAAATCACGGATAACACACACTCGACCATATCAAACACACAGCGGCCCACCCCCCCCCTCCCCCAAAAAACCCTCTATGTATGTAAAACAGCCCCGTTATGCATTTGCATACGCGTGCGTCTGCTCCGGGGACCCCGCCCCCCTGCTGGGTCCAGAGCCCAGGGGCCGCAGCCCGCAGACGGGGGCCCATAGGATGCCTTTAATTGATTACCCACTTTGAAGGGGACGGGAGAGGAAAAGAGACCCGCCTTAACCCCCCCCTCCCATCCCCCAGCCATCTGCCTAAGGGTCACCACCCCATCACCATCCCAAAAGATGGAGCTAAACCCCCTTCAGGGCACACACAACACACACACACACACACACACACACACACCCCTGTAACCACCCCCCCCTGCTCTCCATCTTCTCCCCTCTCTCAACCCCTCTGACCCCTCCGACGATGTTCTGAACAGATTGTTGGGTTCTGAACAGACTCGCCCTAATACACGGATAGATCCTAGAATTTAACAACAGTGGGGTTTTTTTTAATCAAAATTGGGAATGTTTGAGCAACCGTCTTTGAGGGCTGAATGAACGGAAAGCCTGAAAGGTGAGCGATTTGACGGAGCAGAAATATTTGACCTGGCCTCTTTTGCCACCTAGTGGCCAAACAAGGGAATGCGATACTGGATATTTGATCGGTGAGATTCTTGCCTTTACCTTTCCTGTCGATATGATCCTATCTATCTATCTATCTATCTATCTATCTATCTATCTATCTATCTATCTATCTATCTATCTATCTATCTATCTATCTATCTATCTATCTATCTATCTATCTATCTATCTGTCTGTCTGTCTGTCTGTCTGTCTGTCTGTCTGTCTGTCTGTCTGTCTGTCTGTCTGTCTGTCTGTCTGTCTGTCTGTCTGTCTATCTATCTTTCATGGAATGAGCAACACAGCTAAACGAGTGGGTAGTGCCCCCAAAATGTGCCAAAATCCCCTGCAATATTCTTCAGCTGGCTGCGTATGGATCTTCCTTCCACACCCTACTGAGGTCCCTGACAGTGTAAAATGGCTAATATGTGTTGTTTTTTCCTTATTACTGTGGGAGAGTACAATCATCCAATCCACCAAGCAACTCAAAACTCATCTCTTCAAGAAGTACTACAACGATCCTCCCTTTTAAGCACCTATTGTATTTTAGATTGCTATTCTTGCACTTTGCCTTCAGCACTAGATTATGCTATTAATCTTTAATTTTTTAGAAAGGAGATGCACTTGTGGGTTCTGGCAAGTACATAGGCTTTTCCTACATTAAATGCAATTATTGTTAGTCGCTTTGGATAAAAGCGTCTGCTAAATGACTGTAATGTAATTTAAGGTAATGTAAACAAGAGTGACTAGCAGAAGACTATTGCAGGGGATTTTGACACATTTTTTGGGTCGCTACCCACACGTTTAGCTGTGCTGCTCATTCTATGAATGCACGATCCTTACAAGTTGTACCTCGTTGTAAAGGTGAATCAGGCTTTCACACGATATAAAATACAATACCAATTGCTATTATTAAAGGGGAGAAATAATCGACCGAAATAACGTTTCCGTACTATTTTTGATGAGTATATCTATCTATCTATCTATCTATCTATCTATCTATCTATCTATCTATCTATCTATCTATCTATCTATCTATCTATCTATCTATCTAATCTTTTCTTAGATATACTAATACTAATACTTGGATATATTCCTTCCTTCCTTCCCTCCATTTCATTCATTCATTCATTCATTCATTCATTCATTCATTCATTCATTCATTCATTCATTCATTCATTCATTCATTCATTCATTCATTCATCCTCAGTCTAACTCCAGTAGCTACGACTCCCTCAGGCCATTCATCTTGTTGCAGTGAATAGGTTGCAATGAAAGAATAGATGCTATTTATCTGTCAGCCCCCGACCTCTGACCTCTGCCACTAAAGACATAATGATGATGCGTTTCTGCCCAACATCCACCAGGCCCATCACCACCGCCTCCCCTCAATCTGTCACACCTCCCAGAAGCACTCAGGACCAATAACAGTGGGCTACAATTACGACCCACGCTGGCTGTAGCCAATCACCCACGAGCATGATAGGATGTGCCCTGGGCTTCACTGAATGTACTGCATACATGAGAGCAATGATTTCATTGGATACAGAGCAGAATAGGAAATAGCCAATGACCGTCGGCATACATCACATAACAGACTAATGTAAATTCTCTAGCTTTTTTTGTTCCTGTTTCATTTTATGATGAAAGGCTGTAGTCGGACATTCTAATAGATTCTGAATGGGTTTTATTTTCATTAGTATGGTTGGAGTCTCCAGATTATTAAGCACCTATTATATCTTTTTATTTGCTACTCTTGCACTTTGGCTTCAGCACTAGACTTAGTCACATGTTTAGAAAGGAGATGCTGTGAGTTCTGGTGAGTATAGTAGTACACTGACTTCCTACACTTGTGAGTTCTGGTGAGTATAGTAGTACACTGACTTCCTACATTAAATGCAATTATTGTAAGTCACTTTGGATAAAAGTATCTGCTCAATGACTGTAATGTAATATTATTATTTAATGTAATATTCAACGGTTTGTGATTCCAGTTAGATTTTAATGGGAAACACTGCCTGGTCATGGAAAAGCAAGTATCTTAAGGTTTGTCTATCCCTTGAGGAAACCTCTATTAAAATATGTTGTTTCAACCCTCCACTCGCACACTTGCCTTGCGTATTGTCCACAAAACTATGAACTGACAGCTAACACTTCAATGCTTCATAATCACAGTACTCTCACATAGCTAAGATGCTCATGTGTCATGTATGGTTCATGGTAGCCATGATGATTTAACTGTACATAGGGTATATCCAAGAGTAAGAGTTCGAGTTGAGTACAGTTCTGTCTTGGTTATAGAACCATAACCAAGGTGCAACACATCAACTAAACTTGCACACCCAAGCATTGTCATGATAATGATAGTCAAGGAAAATCCATGCACAGAGAGCATATACGATACTGTACTTTTCACTGATAAACTTACTGTAACAATAACAATACAGAAAAAGTACATAAACTTATGTAATCGGTTACACAAAGAAGTTTTCCTAAGAAAACTTCAAAGAGGTTTTCCTAAGAATAAATGTGATAAATTCATCCAAAATATTATACTATAATCTATATCTATTTTAAACCTACTTACAGTATAATACAATATTTTGCAGGGTAAACTGAACTCTAAGAACAATCTTGAATGTAATGTTCATTGACCTTATTAGTTATAAAGTATTTATAACTTTGACACTAGACCTTTTTCCCAATTGTTTTACAGTGAATTCCAAAACACTACAGAAGGAGGGGTAATAACATTCTACAGACTGATCTAACAGAGACTAGAGGGGTTATAACATTCTACAGACTGATCTAACAGAGACTAGAGGGGTAATAACATTCTACAGACTGATCTAACACAGACTAGAGGGGTAATAACATTCTACAGACTGATCTAACAGAGTCTAGAGGGGTAATAACATTCTACAGACTGATCTAACACAGACTAGAGGGGTAATAACATTCTACAGACTGATCTAACAGAGACTAGCGGGGTAATAACTTTCTACAGACTGATCTAACACAGACTAGAGGGGTAATAACATTCTACAGACTGATCTAACACAGACTAGAGGGGTAAAAACATTCTACAGACTGATCTAACACAGACTAGAGGGGTAATAACATTCTACAGACTGATCTAACAGAGTCTAGAGGGGTAATAACATTCTACAGACTGATCTAACACAGACTAGAGGGGTAATAACATTCTACAGACTGATCTAACAGAGACTAGCGGGGTAATAACATTCTACAGACTGATCTAAGAGAGACTAGAGGGGTAATAACATTCTACAGACTGATCTAACACAGACTAGAGGGGTAATAACATTCTACAGACTGATCTAAGAGAGACTAGAGGGGTAATAACATTCTACAGACTGATCTAACACAGACTAGAGGGGTTATAACATTCTACAGACTGATCTAACACAGACTAGAGGGGTAATAACATTCTACAGACTGATCTAACACAGACTAGAGGGGTAATAACATTCTACAGACTGATCTAACACAGACTAGAGGGGTAATAACATTCTACAGACTGATCTAACACAGACTAGAGGGGTAATAACATTCTACAGACTGATCTAACACAGACTAGAGGGGTAATAACATTCTACAGACTGATCTAACAGAGACTAGAGGGGTTATAACATTCTACAGACTGATCTAAGAGAGTCTAGAGGGGTAATAACATTCTACAGACTGATCTAACAGAGACTAGAGGGGTAATAACATTCTACAGACTGATCTAACACAGACTAGAGGGGTAATAACATTCTACAGACTGATCTAACAGAGACTAGAGGGGTAATAACATTCTACAGACTGATCTAACACAGACTAGAGGGGTTATAACATTCTACAGACTGATCTAACAGAGTCTAGAGGGGTAATAACATTCTACAGACTGATCTAACACAGACTAGAGGGGTAATAACATTCTACAGACTGATCTAACACAGACTAGAGGGGTAATAACATTCTACAGACTGATCTAACACAGACTAGAGGGGTTATAACATTCTACAGACTGATCTAACAGAGACTAGAGGGGTAATAACATTCTACAGACTGATCTAACAGAGTCTAGAGGGGTAATAACATTCTACAGACTGATCTAACACAGACTAGAGGGGTAATAACATTCTACAGACTGATCTAACACAGACTAGAGGGGTTATAACATTCTACAGACTGATCTAACAGAGTCTAGAGGGGTAATAACATTCTACAGACTGATCTAACACAGACTAGAGGGGTAATAACATTCTACAGACTGATCTAACAGAGTCTAGAGGGGTAATAACATTCTACAGACTGATCTAACACAGACTAGAGGGGTAATAACATTCTACAGACTGATCTAACAGAGACTAGAGGGGTAATAACATTCTACAGACTGATCTAACAGAGACTAGAGGGGTAATAACATTCTACAGACTGATCTAACACAGACTAGAGGGGTAATAACATTCTACAGACTGATCTAACACAGACTAGAGGGGTAATAACATTCTACAGACTGATCTAAGAGAGTCTAGAGGGGTAATAACATTCTACAGACTGATCTAACACAGACTAGAGGGGTAATAACATTCTACAGACTGATCTAACAGAGACTAGAGGGGTAATAACATTCTACAGACTGATCTAACACAGACTAGAGGGGTAATAACATTCTACAGACTGATCTAACAGAGACTAGAGGGGTAATAACATTCTACAGACTGATCTAACACAGACTAGAGGGGTTATAACATTCTACAGACTGATCTAACAGAGTCTAGAGGGGTAATAACATTCTACAGACTGATCTAACACAGACTAGAGGGGTAATAACATTCTACAGACTGATCTAACACAGACTAGAGGGGTAATAACATTCTACAGACTGATCTAACACAGACTAGAGGGGTTATAACATTCTACAGACTGATCTAACAGAGACTAGAGGGGTAATAACATTCTACAGACTGATCTAACAGAGTCTAGAGGGGTAATAACATTCTACAGACTGATCTAACAGAGACTAGAGGGGTAATAACATTCTACAGACTGATCTAACAGAGACTAGAGGGGTAATAACATTCTACAGACTGATCTAACACAGACTAGAGGGGTAATAACATTCTACAGACTGATCTAACACAGACTAGAGGGGTTATAACATTCGACAGACTGATCTAACACAGACTAGAGGGGTAATAACATTCTACAGACTGATCTAACACAGACTAGAGGGGTAATGACATTCTACAGACTGATCTAACACAGACTAGAGGGGTAATAACATTCTACAGACTGATCTAACACAGACTAGAGGGGTAATGACATTCTACAGACTGATCTAACAGAGACTAGAGGGGTAATAACATTCTACAGACTGACCTAACAGAGACTAGAGGGGTAATAACATTCTACAGACTGATCTAACAGAGACTAGAGGGGTAATAACATTCTACAGACTGATCTAACACAGACTAGAGGGGTAATAACATTCTACAGACTGATCTAACAGAGACTAGAGGGGTTATAACATTCTACAGACTGATCTAACAGAGACTAGAGGGGTAATAACATTCTACAGACTGATCTAACAGAGTCTAGAGGGGTAATAACATTCTACAGACTGATCTAACACAGACTAGAGGTGTAATAACATTCTACAGACTGATCTAAGAGAGACTAGAGGGGTAATAACATTCTACAGACGGATCTAACACAGACTAGAGGGGTAATAACATTCTACAGACTGATTTAACAGAGACTAGAGGGGTAATAACATTCTACAGACTGATCTAACAGAGACTAGAGGGGTAATAACATTCTACAGACTGATCTAACAGAGACTAGAGGGGTAATAACATTCTACAGACTGATCTAACAGAGACTAGAGGGTATAACATTCTACAGATTGATCTAACACAGACTAGAGGGGTAATAACATTCTACAGACTGATCTAACAGAGTCTAGAGGGGTAATAACATTCTACAGACTGATCTAACACAGACTAGAGGGGTAATAACATTCTACAGACTGATCTAACAGAGACTAGAGGGGTAATAACATTCTACAGACTGATCTAACACAGACTAGAGGGGTAATAACATTCTACAGACTGATCTAACAGAGACTAGAGGGGTTATAATATTCTACAGACTGATTTAACAGAGGTATTAAAAGACTAGAGGGGTAATAACATTCTTAGTGATTGAGGAGTTATTGCATGTTTTGCTTCAGATATCAACATCTTCTAATAACATTGAATTCTCACATGCATACAATCAATCCAGTTTCCTAAAAATACAAGTTGTATTTCTATATTTTATATCCTCATTGCTTCAAATTGGGTAGAGAACTTGTGTTTGTAATAGTCAATATAGACAGTACTTATTTATGAAATTGTACAAGCCTGGCTTTCCCAACATCAAATTGCATTTCCGTAAAAACTAAATGCCACTAACCAGTTGAAAAATGTGGTTCGGGAATATGTTCCAAATTGTGTCTGCTTCTTAAATCGTTATTGTGTATTTATTTAATCATAAAAATAATGTTGGAGGTTTGGTTAATCCAAGGTGATTAGCCTCCCTTGTCCTGGCTGTTACATAATATACCTCTTTTTAAAGTGTAGGCCAGGCTATGCCTCCATATAAAGTTAAACAGCTTTGAATCAACTTTTTAAATGTATGATATATGGGACATCATATCCCATATGTAATGACATCCAGGTCAAGGGAGGCACTGTATGGAGCAATCTGGATAATTCTTCAGGTTTAGAAAGAAGAAAGATCTCTCAATAATGACGAATTACATTTATTTTATATATTTTTAAGAGACGTTTAATCTTAATCTTACTTCATGGTCTTTGCAGATCGTAATATCTAAATAGGTAGCCATGTGCTTAACAGGAATTCCACATATAGTCTGAACATGGTACACTTCAAGAGTAACAATTCAAAGCTTTCTGAATTTCTGTGCCATCTTTCAAAAGGAGTGTATCAACCGCCAGTTGAGAGCATAATTTCTTTGTTTTGTAGCTTAATACCTCAAAAACAAACCTTTATTTATAGGCCCATGTAAAGCCATGACTTGAGTAACTAAAATGAGGGTGAAATTGGACAACCCTGTCGAATCCCCTTACCAATATCAAAATGTTGTGATGTCCCATAAGCTAATTTCACAGGACTATTACCTTTATTGCAAAGGTAATTAATTATGTCTAATTATGTCTACTCTTTGAAAATAATCCAACATCAAAGAAACGTGCTCAACGGTATCAAAGGCCTTCAAAGTCATCAAATAAAAGACTGCCTTTTGTAAAATCACTGTAGTCAACTAAATCTAATAGGCCTCATGCATAGCCTACCAGACGTAGGCCTATGTATTTGCTTGCCTTCATAAAGATTGAGATGTAGGCCTATCTATAAAATCAAGTTATGTTCATCAAGTTTTAGTTTATCCAAAAACAAGGGTGGTTTCGGTATTGCGGTGCCTTGTGTCATTGAGGCTAAAATCTAAAGGTGTTTGGATGTTTGAATGTAGGCCTACCTTTGGTCGCTTCCTACAGTATTGGGACAAGTGCTCCTCTGAATATGCTCTCACAATAGAACAGCTACCCTCATGCATATTCATATCGATACATGCATATTCATATCGACGGAGTGAACGAGACAGATCGAGTTCTCTTTCCCTGCATGTTCAACATTTCAAAATAGAAATCAGATATAATGGTGCGTTCGTTTATAACTGGGAGGTGCAAATTGCGACTTGCTACTAGGAATGATTAAATAAAACACAGCATGAACTCGCACTTCCTCGTCGCAAATTCGGATATGTTTCTCAGCCCCCAGTTGCTCGAATGCACTAGATATAACTAGGTAACTGTGATATAATGGTATATAGATATAACTAGGTAACTGTGATATAATGGTATATAGATATAACTAGGTAACTGTGATATAATGGTATATAGATATAACTAGGTAACTGTGATATAATGGTATATAGATATAACTAGGTAACTGTGATATAATGGTATATAGATATAACTAGGTCACTGTGATATAATGGTATATAGATATAACTAGGTCACTGTGATATAATGGTATATAGATATAACTAGGTAACTGTGATATAATGGTATATAGATATAACTAGGTAACTGTGATATAATGGTATATAGATATAACTAGGTAACTGTGATATAATGGTATATAGATATAACTAGGTAACTGTGATATAATGGTATATAGATATAACTAGGTAACTGTGATATAATGGTATATATCTGAATGCACACAGGTCGGAGGTAGGTATTTTGCCACTTGCGACTTGCCACCTCCGACCACAAACGAACGCACCATTATATTCGAACACTACGTGGACTACAGAGCAGTAAAACAATGAAAACGATTGATAGATGGAACTGTAGGCCTTTTATATGTATTGTTTTGTGCTCATTTTGCTTGTTAGATAACTCTGTTGTTTTTCTTTTTGTCTAATCGTATACATGTTTTATTTTTGTATAGATGTATTGTTGATATTTGTATAATTTGAGCATTATATATTTAAAAATCCCTTTCACCCGGAACTAAATCTACCTCCCCTACACCTGTCATGGCCGCCCTTTGTGCTAATGCTAACAGCGAGCATGCTTTATACATCCACAAGTGCTGTCATTGGAGGCATTAGCACTGATAGCTACACTGTCAACTAGTTAGAAGACAACACAGCTGGCTACGGGTAGCTACAGTGGTCAGACCAGCAGGTTTCTCAACAAACTAACTCGGTTGCTAACTTTAGCCAGCACCAAATGAGTCGTATTGTAATGCTAAGCTAACGTCAGCTAGCCATCTAACGTCCACTAGGTAGACAGCTGTCGCTTCACAGTCTTTCATCATGAGAACTGTGTTGATGGTGGCGGAGAAGCCTTCCTTGGCTCAGTCCATTGCCAAAATATTATCCAAAGGTGAGTGAGTATTTAGATTGTATGGAACAGTTAACGTTACACCTCATTTAAGAAGGTAGGTAGCTGTTACATGAACCTAGATAAGGTTCTCTAACAGTACTAGTAGGCTAACAGTACTAGTTCTCTAACAGTACTAGTTCTCTAACAGTACTAGTTCTCTAACAGTACTAGTAGACTAACGTTACACTTGCTGTTTATCTGTCTGCTAAAAACAAACTATCCCATGGTGTGAACTCTGACTGGGTGTAAAGACCTCGCCTTTATGGCAAACAGCTGGGGCCTCATTTATCATTGTGGATACACCCTTTTTCATTTACACCTGATTTTTGTACTTGCTTTTCTCCGCAAATAATGTGATGTATCATGCCAAAACTCAATGGGAAATATTGTGAGATATATACACAATATTTACCATTGAGTGTTGTCATGATACATCACATTATTTGCGGAGAAAAGCAAGTGCAAAAATCAGGTGTAAATGAAAAAGGGTGTATCCACAATGATAAATGAGGCCCCTGGAATAGCTGCAATACTGTTGCATGTTGTGCGTTCAACTGATTCCAATGAACACAAAGTTGATTGTGTCAAGCTTTTAACAGATGATATAACAAAGAATGGACATTTCCAATGTCTTATGGCAAACAACCAGTTGAACAGTGCAAGTCAGCGACATTGTGGATTTAATTGGTACACTTTTCAGCAAAACATGACATTCACAACATCAGTCAAAACAAATCCCAAGCTAAAAGTACACAATCGCGTGGATAGACTCAGCTCTGTCTGGAAGTAGCGCATATACAGGCTATGTTAATGGCCTCAAACTCCAGAGAAAAAGTGGCACATCGTGGGTTTTTCCTCAGGACGGGCATCCTCAGTGTGATGGGAATGGTCTCCAGACTGGAAGCACTCGCCACTGCTTTGCAGGAATGGCTGGTAAGGCAGTTTGCCTCATAAATGACTTGAGGCACCCTGTTCAAGTCGATTTTCTCCCTGAGGCAGAGAAAGAAGATGTCAGAGCAGTGTAAAACACACACACACACATAATAATACTCACACAAACAGTAGGATGCACACACACCTAAAGACCCTAGTTATCAACTAAAAGCACTGAGATTTCATCACATCATCTGATCTCCCATCTGAACTGAAAACACTGTAAATGAAATCAGTAGCTCCCCAGTATTCATGTCAAGTGTAGAGAAAGATAAAAGGTGGAGGTAGCCACCACCAGAGAAGCTAGCAAGCCCACTCAGAACCCTCTTCCCCGGGGCTACTCACACATAGCTCCAGGCGGCTACGCTGCGCTCGTTGATACGGTTGGGCAGGTTGATCAGCTGGGCGTGGTACTCCTCTAGGCTGCCTGTGCAGAAGGCCTCGTCCACACACTGGCCCCCCAGGGGTGACGCCAGGCTCCGGCTCAGGGCCAGCAAGCACACCACAGACAAACGGAGGAGCTTAGGGAGGAAGGAAGGAAGCCATGCAGAAGCAGGGGGTTAGTATTGCTGTGTGCTGCTCTGGTATTATTATTATCACTGTGGAGCTGGGGATTGGAACACCCAATCAAGTTAGAATAGAAAAGAAAGTTTAATTTGCCATTTGTAACAGGTACATTGGAATTTTAGCTAGTGCTTGTCCTTGCATATCTTTATCTTATCAGCACTAACCAATTCTCATTCCAGTCTTAGGTATGCAGCTAGACATTATATAATATAATATTATAATCATCATTTACAATTTCTCTAGCAGGCTATCAAATAGATCCTTATCTACATACCATCCAATCACGGATGACGGTGACTGTCCGTAATATTGTCGATGCAAGTATTGAAACTCAAGTATACAGTTGTACAGAGTGATTATTGCCTATTCTATGGGGGGGGAGTGGGATTGAGACACAGGTCCATCAGAACAGTCGCAGGGGGGGTGACGGTCCAGGGCCGAGGTGGGGGGTAGAGTGATGGATTGTAGGGGTGGTGGTGGGATGGGGGGGTCTGTCCAAGGGTGTCTTCAGGGTCAGTCTACTGCTGCTGTTGGCTGTTGAGTTTGCGGACCGCGTCAGAAAAGTTGTGGAACCTCTCCTTCGCGGTCCTGATGGTCAGCCATCTTCCGTCTCTCTGGTGAGATGGTGCGAACAGGTGGTAGCTGGGGTGGTTGGCGTCTTTAGTGATGGAGATGTTCTTCCTGCGGCAGCGTCGGTTGTAGAGATCCTCGATGGCTGGCAGCTCCACGCCAATGAACTAATGCGCTGTCTTCACCCCCCTCTGGATGGCGTGCCTGTCATGGGCGGGGGTGTTGCGGTACCAGGCTGTGATGCCTCCAGTCAGGACACTTTCAATGATGCTGCTGTAGAAGTTCACAAGTGTTTGTGTGCTCATGCCCCATCTCTGCAGGCACCTCAGAAAGTAGAGGCATTGTTGTGTCTTCTTTAGGATGGCATCCGTGTTGTGTGTCCAGGTCAGGTCATTAGAGATCTGCATCCCTAGGAATTTGAAGTGGCTCAATCTCTCCACCTCCTCCCCATTGATGAAGGGGGGGGGGGGGGGGGGGCATCTTCATCCATGGAGAGGAAGTGGAGAGAGTGAGCCACTTCTCCTCCTTTCCTGAAGTCCGATCATCTCCTCTCTCCTAGCTCAATTCTGGAACGATCAGTGAAATTAAGGTGTCTGTGTTTCAGGTTCATGGTAGATAGACCACAAATAGGGCTTAATGTCCAAAGTAGCACACTACCCCTTTAAGCATAGTTCTCCAATATTGTTGCCAGGTACAATCGACTCATAAGCTATGTTCGAAACCGCTCGCTCACTCACTCACTCACTCACTCACTCACTCACTCACTCACTTGTAATAGGGAACGTTTTCGAACACAGCTTTAGTGTAGTCTAAGCTAGTTAAAATCCATCATCTATCTGTAGCCTACACCATCACATTTCACCTAGCCTATCTGTCAGGCTAGCAACACATCAGTCGGCAGTCTTGTAGTTGTATCTCACCTGGAGCTGTTGCATTCTGGGTTCTGTAGGAGCTTTTGGGAGTGGAGTCAGTGCTGGTATGGCTGGCTGGAGGAAGGCTGCTGTCTTGGGCTTGGTTCAGAGCTGCACTGTACATAATGTCAGAGCATGGCACTATATATGCCCGAGGGAATAAATTTGTTTTAACGACTTGAATGGGTGACCCACTGTCGGGAGGGAGGAGGGGGTGATTGGTCACTCAGTCAGCGGCTGTCCCATCACAATAGTCGCCATTAGCAAGTAGCCTTGAGAGAGGCATTTCATTAAGCAAGCACGTCATGAATGGAGCGGGGGGGGGGGTGGTATTCGAGGTCTCATATTTTCTCTTCAGTGCTGCTCTCTAACCTTTCAGGTTGAGCCCCGAGAGATTGAAGAGGCACATCCAGTCCCAGTCCTTGGTTAGAATGAACGCACTGTGCGCCTGCGTTCTCATAGCCTAGTTCTCTTTAAAAGTACCAAACTAAAGTCTCCAAAAACGGAAAGAGAGAGACCAGAGAGAGAGAAAGAGACCAACGGAAAGAGAGCTCAGTTCTCCTTGCTTTGGTACGGTCCGTTCTCTTTGAAGAACTGGGATCCACTTCAGCTCTGATGGCTTATCACCCATGACTCCACTTTCCACTCACTGTTCTAGACTATTACCTAAAACAACCGTCCACTAGGGGCCAGTATTTCACAACATTCAATCTGGATCAGAATGATCAGGATAGGATTAACTCTCAAAATTGGGTATTTCAATACATGGATATGTGATCCTGATCCTCCTAAATTGGGATATGGATTTGGTAATTCAATCCCATCCAGATTCCTGATCAAATGTTCTTCATGTATTTCATAATTCTAAAGTGGAGATTAGGATAGTTTTGATGATAAAAATCTGGATTATCCTGATCCCACTGGAAGGGTGGAGCAAGCGTGGATTCAAGGTGGATGTAGAGACATGTAGGATACATGGCACATATTTAATCATTCTTTGATTCAATTATTGCATATTACAGTAGCCTAACACAGACCGTACCACAATAGTATCCATTCTAAATTAAACAATTAACCAATAAAATATTCTCAATTACCTCCCCCCCCAAAAAAAAACAACAACAAGCCCTTAGAAAAATAGGTAGGTACAAGTACAAGAATGTCACACATCTTCATCCGAAACTGCAATGTCATCATCGTTCAGCCTCTCTTCTTAGAGGCGAATGCAAAGTTTAGTTTCCCTCTGTTGAAGCAAGGTCAGTTGAGGCCACGGTCCTCAT
Organism: Borostomias antarcticus; assembly: GCF_949987555.1. Classification (NCBI taxonomy): domain Eukaryota; kingdom Metazoa; phylum Chordata; class Actinopteri; order Stomiiformes; family Stomiidae; genus Borostomias; species Borostomias antarcticus. Next base: position 2,398,011 of record NC_140239.1, on the reverse strand, counting down.
CTAGAGACATCTGTTTCTGTGCTCTCTCTCTTTCTTTACTCACCAGATCCCCAGCCATCTGGACTCCAATCAGTAGGCTATATGATAATAATGATAACATCTATATAACATCTAATAATCATGGCACAGTTTGGCTTAATGTAATATGAACATGAATAGAAATATATATATGATGCACAACAAAAGAAAGGCAGAGTCCCATAACTCAATTCTAATGTTTCATATTGCCGTGAAGCCAAGACAAAGAACCTTAACTGATGTTAAGGCCTTCTGCCTTGGTTCTATTGCACTTTTGGAGGTTATGGGAAAGATAACCCACTATTTTCTCGAAAAAACAACACAATTTGTCCACATTTTCGACCAAAAATGACATTAAGGTCTTTTGCCTTTGTAGGGTAGAATAGTTATACCAGACAGATGGTTATGACCGGCCCCAAATTATGCAATTCTGGTCTACTGTATGTATTGTGTAGTAATGCTGTTAAATGAATATGAATAATATGCTGATTTACACTTCCCAACATTTTCACGTGTGTCAATGAAATGTATTACTTGACCAACAGAGGCCTATCCAAAGACTGCACATCCAGATTCTGTAATCATGATCTTGTGGTATCTGGATCAGAATGATCCCATCTGGAAATTCTTTGAAAAACCAAGACAAAACCTACAAGATCAATCAATTTGGGGATTACAAAATTAAATGCTTTCAAATAGCCATATCTATAACTAAACCCCCACCTGGAGCCATATCTATAACTAAATCTCCACCTAGAGCCATATCTATAACTAAATCTCCACCTAGAGCCATATCTTTAGCTAAACCTCCACCTGGAGCCATATCTTTAGCTAAACCTCCACCTGGAGCCATATCTATAACTAAACCTCCACCTGAAGCCATATCTATAACTAAACCACCTGGAGCCATATCTATAACTAAACCACCTGGAGCCATATCTATAACTAAACCACTACCTGGAGCCATATCTATAACTAAACCTCCACCTGGAGCCATATCTACAACTAAACCTCCACCTGGAGCCATATCTATAACTAAACCTCCACCTGGAGCCATATCTATAACTAAACCACCTGGAGCCATATCTATAACTAAACCTCCACCTGGAGCCATATCTATAACTAAACCTCCACCTGGAGCCATATCTATAACTAAACCACCTGGAGCCATATCTATAACTAAACCTCCACCTGGAGCCATATCTATAACTAAACAACCTGGAGCCATATCTATAACTAAACCTCCACCTGGAGCCATATCTATAACTTAACCTCCAACTGGAGCCATAACTATAACTAAACCTCCACCTGGAGCCATATCTATAACTAAACCACCTGGAGCCATATCTATAACTAAACCTCCACCTGGAGCCATATCTATAACTAAACCTCCACCTGGAGCCATATCTATAACTAAACCACCTGGAGCCATATCTATAACTAAACCTCCACCTGGAGCCATATCTATAACTAAACCACCTGGAGCCATATCTATAACTAAACCACCTGGAGCCATATCTATAACTAAACCTCCACCTGGAGCCATATCTATAACTAAACCTCCACCTGGAGCCATATCTATAACTAAACCACCTGGAGCCATATCTATAACTAAACCTCCACCTGCAGCCATATCTATAACTAAACCTCCACCTGCAGCCATATCTATAACTAAACCACCACCTGGAGCCATATCTATAACTAAACCACCTGGAGCCATATCTATAACTAAACCTCCACCTGGAGCCATATCTATAACTAAACCACCACCTGGAGCCATATCTATAACTAAACCACCTGGAGCCATATCTATAACTAAACCACCTGGAGCCATATCTATAACTAAACCTCCACCTGGAGCCATATCTATAACTAAACCACCTGGAGCCATATCTATAACTAAACCACCTGGAGCCATATCTATAACTAAACCACCCAGAGTCAGATCAAGATGGCGCCAGTGTGGACGGCTGCGGTTGCTTGGGGTCCCACTCAACTTTGCGTTTTTCTTGTTTTTTTGCATGTTATTTTCTATTTTCTTCGACACCTGTAATGCACTAATTAAGTATGATAGACAGCCTCTCCTGGATATTGGACATAATATATCACACTCACGCACTGCACCATCAGACTACCCTGCGGTCGGTTTTTACCTACCATGGCTACCGGGGCAGAAGAGCCGTCGAAGAAAGAGCGGGAAAAGAGCCGGGTTCCTGATCAGGCTGAGGAACTGATAAGATCGTTCTCCGCTTCCTACTGTAGTATTCTTCTGGCAAATGTCCAATCCCTGGATAATAAGCTGGATAAAAGAAGAACCAGACTGGACTTCCGTCGGGACATAAAGAACTGTAACGCCTTTGTTTTCACCGAGACGTGACTCAATCCCTCTATCCCCGACTCAGCCATTCTACCCGAGGGATTCTCCATTCTCCATTCATCGCCAGGACAGGACAATAGACTCTGGTAAGAGCAAGGGAGGCGGTGTCTGTCCCTTGATCAACAGCCGGTGATGTGGGGATGTACAAACAATATCTACAGGGTGGTCTCGTGATCTTGATCACCTCGCGATCAAATGCGATCAAATGCAGACCCTTCTATCTGCCCAGAGAGTTCACTGTGGTGTTTTTGATCACTTGTCTACTTTCGCCCACACGCCGACACCACACACGGGTGCTGGAAGAACTATACCAAGTCATCGACCGGCAAGAATCTCTACATCCGGAGGCTGCTTTCATTGTGGCTGGCGACATTAACAAAGCCAACCTAAAGAAAGTCCTGCCGAAATACCACCAACATGTAAAGTTTCCAACGCGTGGGGAAAATGTTCTGGACCATGTTTACACTCCGCACGGCGTTCGGCAAATCAGATCATGTCTCTACTGCAGCTGCCTGCCTACAGGCCATATCTATAACTAAACCACCTGGAGCCATATCTATAACTAAACCACCTGGAGCCATATCTATAACTAAACCACCTGGAGCCATATCTATAACTAAACCTTCACCTGGAGCCATATCTATAACTAAACCTCCACCGGGAGCCATATCTATAACTAAACCACCTGGAGCCATATCTATAACTAAACCTCCACCTGGAGCCATATCTATAACTAAACCTCCACCGGGAGCCATATCTATAACTAAACCACCTGGAGCCATATCTATAACTAAACCACCTGGAGCCATATCTATAACTAAACCTTCACCTGGAGCCATATCTATAACTAAACCTCCACCGGGAGCCATATCTATAACTAAACCACCTGGAGCCATATCTATAACTAAACCTCCACCTGGAGCCATATCTATAACTAAACCTCCACCGGGAGCCATATCTATAACTAAACCACCTGGAGCCATATCTATAACTAAACCACCTGGAGCCATATCTATAACTAAACCTCCACCTGGAGCCATATCTATAACTAAACCACCTGGAGCCATATCTATAACTAAACCACCTGGAGCCATATCTATAACTAAACCACCTGGAGCCATATCTATAACTAAACCTTCACCTGGAGCCATATCTATAACTAAACCTCCACCGGGAGCCATATCTATAACTAAACCACCTGGAGCCATATCTATAACTAAACCTCCACCTGGAGCCATATCTATAACTAAACCTCCACCGGGAGCCATATCTATAACTAAACCACCTGGAGCCATATCTATAACTAAACCACCTGGAGCCATATATATAACTAAACCTCCACCTGGAGTCATATCTATAACTAAACCTCCACCTGGAGCCATATCTATAAATAAACCTCCACCTGGAGCCATATCTATAACTAAACCACTACCTGGAGCCATATCTATAACTAAACCACCTGGAGCCATATCTATAACTAAACCTCCACCTGGAGCCATATCTATAACTAAACCACCTGGAGCCATATCTATAACTAAACCTCCACCTGGAGCCATATCTATAACTAAACCACCTGGAGCCATATCTATAACTAAACCTCCACCTGGAGCTATATCTATAACTAAGCCTCCACCTGGAGCCATATCTATAACTAAACCTCCACCTGGAGCCATATCTATAACTACACCACTACCTGGAGCCATATCTATAACTAAACCTCCACCTGGAGCCATATCTATAACTAAACCACCTGGAGCCATATCTATAACTAAACCTCCACCTGGAGCCATATCTATAACTAAACCTCCACCTGGAGCCATATCTATAACTAAACCTCCACCTGGAGCCATATCTATAACTAAACCTCCACCTGGAGCCATATCTATAACTAAACCACCTGGAGCCATATCTATAACTAAACCACCTGGAGCCATATCTATAACTAAACCTCCACCTGGAGCCATATCTATAACTAAACCTCCACCTGGAGCCATATCTATAACTAAACCACCTGGAGCCATATCTATAACTAAACCTCCACCTGAAGCCATATCTATAACTAAACCACCTGGAGCCATATCTATAACTAAACCTCCACCTGGAGCCATATCTATAACTAAACCACCTGGAGCCATATCTATAACTAAACCACCTGGAGCCATATCTATAACTAAACCTCCACCTGGAGCCATATCTATAACTAAACCACCTGGAGCCATATCTATAACTAAACCACCTGGAGCCATATCTATAACTAAACCACTACCTGGATCCATATCTATAACTAAACCACCTGGAGCCATATCTATAACTAATCCCATCCTCCACCTGGTGTGATATCTTGACGTGTAGCCAAGACTACATCTCAAGTGTAGGATGGCATAGCAGCATCACATCAGCCAGATTCAACACTAATAAATATGACGACACATTCATAAGAAATGTTGAGATGATTTCTCCTATTGAATCGTTGTGACAATTATGATGGGACAAATGAAGAGCCCTCTCTGTCCCATGATGAAGGGGCACAGAGTCAGACTGTCCTTCTCAAATGTCTCACACCTGTGTTGTTTGTGCCATAACTGCCCCATAGTAGTCTGATAAGGAGTACCTCCAAACAAACTCAAACTCAACTCAGACCAGCTCTTCACTTCAAACGTCTGTTTTAATGTGAAAACAACGCCCTAAGGATGTTGTTGTTATATATATTTTTATTTTAGTGCTTTTATTACGTTGTAAAGCACTTTGTGACCCTGTCCTGTGAAAGGTGCTATAGAAATAAAATCTACTTACTTACCTACAGTTTTATGTAATGACTACTCAGGGAAGTAGGCATACTACAAATCTATCCTAAGGCACAATATACGATAATCAGTTCTAAGTGACACGTTATTAATACCAATCAACAAGAAATATTGTGCCCAACCAAACCACAATTTTCGTAACACTTCACGATGTAGTTGTTTTCATCTTGTAGTAGGTTGGGCGAATACTGACCCATCTTTCTCCTGGCGCTCTATACAGGTAGCTGCTCAAGTCGCAAGGGACTCAACGGAGCATGCTCCGTGCACGAGTACATCTGCAGCTTCCAAGGCCAGAGCGCTCGCTTCAAGATGACCTCGGTGTGTGGCCACGTCATGAGCCTGGACTTCATAGGTGGGTTTGTCCGTCCCTAGATCCACTCCCGATGTATGTTTCTCTAACCTCGCGTCTCTCCTCGGGGGACGAGAGCCCGGTTTACGTCCACTATCAGATTCAGATCCTGTCTAGAGACCGCCTACTTCAAAACTGTCATCCGGCGGATGCGACTCTCCCTAGCCTCGCGTCACCAGTCTCTCCTCGGGGAGGAGAGCCTGGTATCTATTTACTCGGGGAGGAGAGCCTGGTATCTATTTACTCGGGGAGGAGAGCCTGGTATCTATTTACTTCACTGCCTTAAACCCGCCCCCATCATCCGGCTCGAGCCTGTAGAGCCCGCCTCCAACATCCGCTTGCTTTATTTTTCCTTAACCGGTAGTTCTCCTCGCATCTTCTTTTACAATTTTCGTCGGTGTTACACCTGGTGATGCCATCGTGAATGTTATCTACTCGAAACGTCACCATGTGCAGCCTACAGTAAAAACATTACAACAACTGTTCTTCTTCCGGTCCAGACTGGATGATTATGCGATGCGTCATCGCGCTTCTGCTCTAGACCGGCGAAACAACACCGAACGAGACAGGCCCCAGACTAGACTCGCCCTAGACCCGCCTTAGTAAAACGCAAAGCGATTGGTCCCCAGACTATCTAGAGCCCGCCTACTCCAAAACTGTCATCCGGCGGACGTAACCTCGCCTTGACCACATCTAAAATGCAAAGCGAACAGCCCCAGACTACCGTTTCTCAAATCCACCATCAGCTTTGTCCTGCTGCCTGTAGTTGACTTCTCAAAGCTCTTTCTCGGTGTCGTCCACAGGGAAGTACAACAACTGGGACAAGGTTGACCCTGCTGAGCTGTTCAGCAAAGCCCCCACAGAGAAGAAGGAGGCCAATCCCAAACTCAACATGGTCAAGTTCCTACAAGTCAGTGGCGTTTTTTTGTGTGTTTTTTTTTTTTTTACAGGAAAATGGCCTCCAAGAGTCTAAATATAAACCTAAAAACTAGTATTCTAGTCAATGGGATTCATCTCAATATACAAGTACCTTGTTTTGTAAAGAATATGCAAAGAACCAAGATTAATAGAGCGTTAAATACGTCATGTAACTCAATCATTTGTGCGCTTCCTTCCTTCTACAGGTCGAAGCCAAAGGGTGTGACTATGTGGTCTTGTGGTTGGACTGCGACAAGGAGGGCGAGAACATATGTTTTGAGGTAATTCCAATTGAAGGCTGTCTGTATTGAATATATGTATATATGTGTGTATATATATATATATATATATACACACACACACACACACACATATATATATATATATATATATATATATACACACACACACACACACATATATATATATATATATATATATATATATATATACATACGGTAGTGTACAGTACCAGTCAAAAGTTTGGCACACACACACACACATATATCCCAACTCTGACTCAATATGTAACAATATTATTTCTATCAGCATTGCGCCTTCATCCCCGACCTCTCTGAGTGAGCGTTGTGGCCCCCCCTCTCTCCTCGTCCAGGTCCTGCCTCTCTGAGTGAGCGTTGTGGCCCCCCTCTCTCCTCGTCCAGGTCCTGGACGCCATCGAGCCGGTGATGAACAAGCCGTACGGCGTGGAGCGCCAGGTCTACCGCGCCAAGTTCAGCTCCATCACCGACACGGACATCTGGAACGCCATGAACTGCCTGGGAGAGCCCAACCGCAACGAAGCGCTGTCCGTCGACGCCCGCCAGGAACTGGACCTGCGAATCGGCTGTGCCTTTACAAGGTAGACTGACACACCTGGTATACTGACACACCTGGGATACTGACACACCTGGGATACTGACACACCTGGGATACTGACACACCTGGTATACTGACACACCTGGTATACTGACACACCTGGGATACTGACACCTGGTATACTGACACACCTGGGATACTGACACACCTGGGATACTGACACACCTGGTATACTGACACACCTGGTATACTGACACACCTGGGATACTGACACACCTGGTATACTGACACACCTGGTATACTGACACACCTGGGATACTGACACACCTGGGATACTGACACACCTGGTATACTGACACACCTGGGATACTGACACACCTGGTAGACTGACACACCTGGTATACTGACACACCTGGGATACTGACACACCTGGGATACTGACACACCTGGTATACTGACACACCTGGTATACTGACACACCTGGGATACTGACACCTGGTATACTGACACACCTGGGATACTGACACACCTGGGATACTGACACACCTGGGATACTGACACACCTGGTATACTGACACACCTGGTATACTGACACACCTGGGATACTGACACACGTGGTATACTGACAGACCAGGTAGACTGACACACCTGGGATACTGACACACCTGGTATACTGACACACCTGGTATACTGACACACCTGGGATACTGACACACGTGGTATACTGACAGACCAGGTAGACTGACAGGACCAAGGCTTTAGACCCAAACTCCTTAGTTTTGTAAGGAAATGAAGACTTTTTTGTTCCTTTTTAATCAGTGTCAACTGATTAAAGTCTCCCCAGTGTTGAACCTCTTTCCAGTTGTGTCGTTACTGTGGTGCTTGCAGATTCCAGACCAAGTACTTCCAGGGGAAATACGGCAACCTGGACTCGTCGCTGATCTCCTTCGGCCCCTGCCAGACCCCCACGCTGGGCTTCTGCGTGGAGCGCCACGACAAGATCCAGTCCTTCAAACCCGAGACCTACTGGGTCATCCAGGCCAAGGTGAGCGTCAGCGCTATCGTTAGCGGTATCGTCAGCGGTATTGTCAGCAGTAGCGTTAGCATTAGCAGTAGCGGTAGCGTTAGCAGTATTGTCAGCAGTAGCGTTAGCATTAGCAGTAGCGGTAGCGGTAGCGTTGGCGGTAGCGGTAGCATTGGCGGTAGCAGTAGCGTTAGCAGTAGCGGTAGCATTAGCAGTAGCGGTAGCGTTGGCGGTAGCGTCGGCAGTAGCATCAGTGATTTCACAACTTGACATTTTACTCAAGGACTCTTTTGGAATATGGCTCAGGGAGTGAGATGGAGTGAGACTGGTTCATCTGTCCATCCTCATCATAACCAAACTAAGGTCTTACTAGTCACCACAGAGTTCTCATTCCTCTTACCGGTTTACATTATCTCTATATTACATTATCTCTATATTACATTATCTCTATATTACCGAATTTAAATCAAGGTGTTTTTCATCGTGTTTATCATCACCAAAATTGCGAAGTGTACCTTTAAGGTTCCCGTTTGAAATATAAGCCCCCGGTGCTCGGGGCGTGTGCTGAGGTCCGAGGGTCTGTGTTCTGCAGGTGTTCAAGGGGAAGGACAGCCCGTTGACCCTGGACTGGGACAGGGTGAGGGTCTTCGACAGGGAGGTGGGCCAGATGTTCGTCAACCTGACCAAGACGTCCCGAGAAGCCCGGGTAAGACCTCAACACGTGGGACCAGTCTAGGTTCCCTCACCAGTCCCCATCTTTTCCCTCATTTCCATATCAAACAATGGTAATAGCGCTGGCGACGTCACAGGCTACAGAACATGATGCTGTATAATCAGGATCCGCATGCGGGGGCCACACAAGGCATTAAGCTCACGTTGCCATCGAGTGACTGCATGAGCGTGAATCTAATGCTCTCAAACTTTGATTTTAATCACAATACACCCACACAGACGATTCTTCAACACGTTGCACCGACCGACCTGTCATTCCCACCCCGCCCTCTAGGTGGAGTCTGTGAGCAAGAAGGAGAAAGCCAAGCAGAGGCCCCAGGCCTTGAACACGGTGGAGATGCTGCGCGTGGGCAGTTCTGCACTAGGTAATCTTCTTCTTCTTCTTCTTCTGCTTCTGCTTCTTCTTCTTCTTCTTCTTCTTCTTCTTCTGCTTCTTCTGCTTCTTCTTCTTCTTCTTCTTCTTCCTCTTCTTCTTCCTCTTCTTCTTCTTCTTCTTCTTCGGTGTTGTGTCCTCTCCCCCCGAGGCATTTGAGGACAGTGTGGCGGGGGCCACTGTGGTGCTTCAGAGAAACTTTCACGGTCGCCAGACAAAATAACATTTGCTCTCTCTACCTACGGGTACTAATAAAGTCAACTGAACTTCCCATATCAACCGTTTTCCCTTAAGTGTTTGTTTTATGGCAACAGACAGTGTAGACATTTTTTATTTTTCATGCTTAATTTTTTTGGATTGTTTACATGTTTTTAGTGCTGGTGAGACAATTTTAGGGCTTATTATAGGGCAATCGGTCACACTTTCCAATAAGGGTCACAAAAAACATTAGTTACCTGTTAAATAATGCTTATTTAGGGTTAGGTTAGGTTACTAATGTTAATTAATACCTTAGATAAGGTTAGGGTTAGGTGAGTTAACCTTAGTTAACATAAATAACATTAGTAAATGGTTAATAGAGACATTAGTTAACTGTTACTTAATGCTTAATAATGCATTAACTAATGCTTATTAATGTACCCTTATTGTTAAGTGTTACCGGGCAATTATAGGGCATAGTTTCTCTTTGGGACAATTCCAAAATGCAGGTCTTGGTAGAGATGTTTGTTTTGTCTGTGGATGTTTAAGGTATGGGGCCACAGCACACCATGCAGATCGCCGAGCGCCTGTACACCCAGGGGTACATCAGCTACCCCCGGACAGAGACCACGCAGTACCACGAAAACTTTGACCTGAAGGGAGCGCTCCGACTGCAGGCTAACAACCCCTTCTGGGCCCAAGAGGTGAGGGACACACGAGGCGCACGCACGCACACACACACACACTGACACACACACACACTGACACGCAGACACACACACACACTGACACGCAGACAGACAGACAGACAGACAGACAGACAGACACGCACACACAGACAGACACGCACACACAGACAGACACGCACACACAGACAGACACAGACAGACAGACAGACGCTCGCTCTCACACACTCACTCACTCACTCACTCACTCACTCACTCACTCACTGGTCATTTGTTCACACACACACAAACCAGAGTAGTGAGCAGCGGCCTGGTTGTTGAGGCGGTTGCTCCTCCCTCCCCCAGGTGAAGGCGCTGCTGGCGGACGGCCTCAACCGGCCCAGGAAAGGATCGGACGCCGGGGACCACCCCCCCATCACGCCCATGAGGGCCGCCTCCGAGAACGAGCTGGGTGGGTCAGATAGAAACGCCCCCCCATCACGCCCCGTTTGTGTCGAGATTGATTGGTTGGTTGGTTGGTTGGTTGGTTGGTTGGTTGATTGGTTGATTGGTTGATTGGTTGATTGGTTGATTGATTAGTTGATTGGTTGATTGATTGATTGGTT
>NC_140239.1:2379611-2382111 GCF_949987555.1 Borostomias antarcticus | reverse complement strand
ATTTCATTTCATTTCAAACCTTTATTTATACTCGTAAAGCACAGGTTTCCCTCATTCACACAAATAACAACAGAACAAAAACAATATACTATAATAATAATATTAATAATAATTAAAAACAATTACAGGTAGAAGTACAAATGCCAAGAGCCATGGATTTAAACTCTGCGACCGAAGGAAGTACCTAACTAAGCAACCAACCCGTTTTGTCCACTCTCGCCATTATATTTTCTGGCTTCCTAGTCAGTTTGAACGAAGCCGAAACCGCACACACACACACACACACACACACACACACACACACACACACACACACACACACACACACACACACACACACTCACACACACACACACACACACACACACACTCACTCACTCACTCACTCACTCACTCACTCACTCACTCACTCACTCACACACACAGATAGAATAGAGACACACAAACAACATTTACAGATACACACATAATTATTCACATATGCATACATACACACACGCAACAGGATGAATGGGAAATGACGCATGACTGGACGGCCAGACAAAGCTAAATGTCCCCATTCAGCCCCACTCCAGGTCTGGAGTCTGAGCTGTGACCTTCGCTTGGCTGATCATGAATAATTCATGAGGCGTCCGGTTTTATTGGTCCCCGGCTGTCCAATTGCGTAGGGAGCATCATGGAAAATCCTACACAGGAAAAAGTCTTGTTTTCGCAGTTCCATAAGTTTAATTTTATTAAACGTTTTCCCAAGCAAGACAACAAAGTCTCATCAAATGTTTCTTAGAAAGCCTGAACATTCACTAATTTCTATACTGTGACTTAGATACACCCCTAAACATTCATTTATCCCATGTAAGCATAATATTTAAACCTCTCTTAACCAAGACCCAGGAAATGCAGCATTTCAAAATGCTCAGGTTGTGGAAGGTATTAGAGTGCTGCTCGCCTCGTGACGCCATCCTGAGCTCACATTCTGTTTCTCTCGCAAATCAGTCTGGCTCGGCCAGATCAGAAAACAATCTCGCTAGATCAGAAAACGATCTCACCAGATCAGAAAACGATCTCACCAGATCAGAAAACGATCTCACCAGATCAGAAAACGATCTCACCAGATCAGAAAACGATCTCACCAGATCAGAAAACGATCTCACCAGATCAGAAAACGATCTCGCCAGATCAGAAAACGATCTCGCCAGATCAGAAAACGATCTCGCCAGATCAGAAAACGATCTCGCCAGATAAGAAAACGATCTCGCCAGATCAGAAAACGATCTCAACAGTTAGCATTGGTTGAACCAACAGGGTTCCAAGGAATTTGAACTCCAAACGGCTACAGTTGGCTGTGTGGGTTTAGGCGTGACAGTTGGCTGTGTGGGTTTAGGCGTGACAGTTGGCTGTGTGGGTTTAGGCGTGACAGTTGGCTGTGTGGGTTTAGGCGTGACGGCAGCGAGAAGCGGTGGAAGTTAGCGCGCGATTAGTCTCGCGAGCCAGACGAGTCGACTTCCGGCTCCAGGTCTTCCGACCTGTCAACTACGTCTGGTATTCAGACGCAGACATTTTGATGAAGGAAGTTGGGGGGAAAATTACGGATATCCCGTCAAATTACTGATATCCCGTCAAAATTCCATAGAGAGTAGTAGACAGGCCGGACAGGAAGTGCTGAGTTTTTTTAAGAACTTCCTTTTACAAATTCTAGCGGCTGAAGTCCAGACTCTCTCCTCCGTAGAGAGTCTGGCTCCGAGACTAGCGCGCGATAGACGGTGATAGACAGGCGGTTCATCCAATCACCCGCCAAGTATTTCTGAAAGCGCCCGCCCTTTTCCAAGCGGTTTCCAACGGAGAGTTATGCGAAGCAGACCACCTGGCGTGTCAGGTTAGAGTGCTGCTCTTACTTTTGACTCCCCCCCCCCCCCCAGGCCAAACCCAGCCGGCTCCACTGCTCCCACTGTGAGGAGACCTACAGCCTCCCCCAGAACGGAGCCATCAAGCTGTACAAGGAGCTGCGCTGCCCGCTGGATGACTTCGAGGTGGTGCTCTGGACCTCGGGCTCCCGGGGGAAGAGCTACCCGCTCTGCCCCTACTGCTTCAGCAACCCCCCCTTCAGGGACATGAAGAAAGGTAGGGGTGTGTGTGTGTGTGTGTGTGTGGGTGTGTGTGTGGGTGTGTGTGTGAGGGCTCATGACCCTTGAGTGATCTGCTTCTATCATTACCACTGCTTCTCTCTCCCTTCCTCCATCCATCCATCCATCCATCCATCCATCCATCCATCCATCCATCCATCCATCCATCCATCCATCCATCCATCCATCCATCCATCCATCCATCCATCCATCCATCCATCCATCCTTCATCCATCCTTCATCCATCCTTCATCCATCCTTCCATCCATCATCCATCCATCCATCCATCCATCCATCCATCCATCATCCATCCATCCATCCATCCATCCATCCATCCATCCATCCATCCATCCCTCCATCCCTCCATCCATCCCTCCATC
>NC_140239.1:2269611-2377111 GCF_949987555.1 Borostomias antarcticus | reverse complement strand
TGGTTTGTCCCTACCTGTCCTGCTCGTGTTATTTTCATGTTCGCAGACCACAACCTTGTTCTCTCTAGTAAAACCAAGTTTGAGGGGGGCTGTTTTGAGGTCAATTGCTCATAAGGATGAGACAGTGATGAAGCTGCACTGTTCTCCTGTTCTGGATCTCTCTTCATGATCTGAAGACCATTTTACTCCCTCCACAAGTTCAGGAACATGATTCTAGTCTGAGCCTGAGGTGTTTTTGCCAAGCTTCATATCAATCAAATCAATCAATGCTTTATTTGTATAGCGTATTTCATACACAGAGGCAACACAATGCGCTTTACAGAGAACAAGGGAGGTGGGCATACGACCCACTCTACATATTCTAGAGGGAAGCAAAAAAACAGTATCACCCGGGGGCCAGAAAAGTGAGCTGTAAAAATTCTTCCCTGACCTCCATATGCTGTTTCCTGTCGGACAGGAAGTCGGTGATCCACCTGCAGGGTGGTACGTGTAGCTGGGAGAGCTCGTACTCCAGTGTGGGCGGGAGGATGGTGATGAAAGCAGAGCTGAAATCCACTAACAGGATCCTGGCGTAGGTGCCTGTGTGGTCCAGATGCTGTAGGATGTAGTGAAGGGTCATGTTTACTGTATTGTCCGCAGTCTTAGACCTGTTTGCTCTGTAGGTGAACTGCAGGGGGTCCAGGGGTGGGTCTGTGATGGATCTGAGGTGCAGAAGAACAAGGCGCTCAAAGATCTTCATTACTACAGAGATCAGGGCGACAGGCCTGTAGTCATTGAGGCTGGTGATCCTTGTTTTCTTGGGGACGGGGATGATGGTGGAGGTGTTGAAGCAGGCTGGAACATGGCATGTCTAGTGAGGTGTTGGAGATGTCCGTGAACACTGGAACAGCTGATCAGCACAGAACATGGAGGAGGAGACAGAGTCAGATCTGTGGGTCAGGGGTCAAAAGAGCGTTTTGTGTCGCGTCTATTTTAGTTTCGTTGTTTAATAAACCCTTTTATTTTACCGCTGACTCAACTTATTGTATTGGTGACTATTTTTTTTCTAATCAAATACGATGGACAAGCTTGCAGGACACACAACACTAGGCTAATTCAAAGGAAGAACTATCACTGTCAATCAAAACTATTTGAATGTGAGTATAAACAGTAGCCCTATCTAATCGCCACAATGAGGGCAATGGATGTTGAGATTGTGCCTTTAAAAAAAAGTCAAGCGTGAATAGGAGGGATCAAATTAAGACTGACACGTGTCTGCTCCAATCAAATGCCTTTCTGTCTGGCGAAGGCAGCAGCAAATTATTTCTCAAAACACTATCGTCTCGTTAGCAAACCTCTAACGAGACCAAACCTCTAACGAGACCAAACCTCTAACGGGACCAAACCTCTAACGAGACCAAACCTCTAACGAGACCCCCCGCCCGTCCGTCCCGTTATTTACACCGGATTCCGTGCCGCGTCGTCGACCCAAGAAAGAAAACAGCCTCGAAACAAAGCGATCGGTTTGGACCACCACACCTCCCGGCTTCCGTAGCGTGCTGAAGGGAGTGTCCAGCGGAGCCCGAGGTAAGAAATATTTACAAATGTATACTACTACTAAACCAAGATAAAGCCTAAATATCTTTCCAAAGTCACTTGTTTGTAACTTCAGAACATAACGCAATCTATAGGCTATTAGTTTCAGCGCAGTCTCTTTCTTGGCCAGTTGATTGAAACGTGTCAACAACAAAAGTCAACATTTCCTCTCGGATTGAACGTCACAGTGTTATAACGTTGTTACAAGTTGTTACGTTTCTTGGATGTTATGTTTCTATTCAGATGTAGGACTGTAAGCAGCAATTGCAGCTTGACAATGATGTCTAGAGAAAGTTGTCATTGGCAGATCATCTGATAAGGAATTTATATTAAAGATTAGAGATTAGATTTAATTAGCCTATGTCATTGTGCAGAGTGCGGGTAGACTATTGTATTGCCAACGAAATGCAAACTGCTGTCACTTTTTCGCTCCATTGAGATTGTTCAACCTGCTCAAAAACACGTGCAGATAGATAGATAGATAGATAGATTGCACTTTATTAATCCCCAATGGAGAAATTCCTTTGTTGCAGCTAAAACAAGACACAGAAAAACACTTTAACACAACAAGGCAATAGCCTACCAGTAGGCTAGGCCTAAAGGTAAAAACAATAGCTTTACAAAAAAAATACAGTAGGCCTACCCACAGTACAAACTTGAGAATAGCCTGCAACTTCAGAATGGCCTCTGATCCAATACCGAATCATGATGAAGAAGAAATCTTAATTTATCACGCAGCACACTCTAACACATGTGTAATGGGCGACACATGGTAACACACACACATACAGTGAGACACACACACACGCATTTTGGGGTCACCGATGAATGTTCTCTGCTCTCCACCCATCCCAAGGGCAGCTGGGAGTAGGCAGCGTGCATGCTGGGACGCGCCCGGGGACCAACCAGGTGCTCCTGTCTGTCTTCACCAGGGACGGACAGCGTTAGCGATCTGTTCTTCTGCATGTTTTTCATATTGGGTTCTTTATGGGGGAAACCCTTGTGAACACAGGGAGAACATGCAAACTCCACACAGAAAGGCACAGATCTTCTTGCTGTGAGCTGACAGTACTAGGTACTGTGCCACTGTGCCGCACGCGATTTTGGGGTTCAGTGCCTTGCTCAAGGACACTTGGGCACACTGGGATCGAACCGGGGACCTTGCGATCCCCAGCCAGCCGCTCTACCTCCCGAGCTACGCTCCGCCCCGACGCATTAACAGAAGCTGATAAACGACTCTTATTTTCGCATGGTTTTCTAATTCATGTGTGTGATTAGTAGGCCTGCCCCCGACTAAAGATTTTCCTGCTCGACTAGAAGTCCTAATTTCAAGCGACTAGTCGTTCCTTTATTATTATGATGATTATTATTATTATTATTCATATAACCTTACCATACACACGGAGCGAGTGGCAGCAGCCGCCTCAACAAAGCGGTAGATTAATTCTCAATGTGTCGGCATTCGGCAACACAGCAAGGAGACTGAACAACATTTTATTATTTTTGAGGATTTAGAGGTTTTTTTCTTTCTTTCTGAGACTAAGCGACTAATGAAAACTTGCTCGACTAGGACTCTTCTCGTCAACTAACGTTAAGTGGACTATTGGGGGGCAGCCCTAGTGATTAGTGTTGTCCAGCACCATGTCCACTAGTCCAACCTTATCAGATGGACTTGGGATTTTCCGGAGGAATAGGACGACTGTGTTGACCGTGCAAGGCTAGTCCACAAGTGTTTCCCTTAGCTGATCAAGACATACAGTAGCCTATAGCCTACAAATGACAGCATAACAGCCAGGCTTATTACTGACGCCATCATCTCTTGACACGTTGGACAGTCCTCTTCTTCCGGGGGCTGGGGGACACAGTTGGGCCTGTAGGCCTAGCCTGCAGACAGGTCTTCCTTATGGACAGACAGGCAGGGCTAGCCTGCAGACAGGTCTTCCTTATGGACAGACAGGCAGGGCTAGCCTGCAGACAGGCCTTCCTTATGGACAGACAGGCAGGGCTAGACAGTACTACATTGACCAACCTCCAAATATTATCAAATCAAACTTTATTTATATAGCGCATTTCATACACAGAGGCAACACAATGCGATTTACAGAGAGCAATGGGGGGGGGGGGGGGGGGGGGGTGCGCATACTGTAGGTCCCACCCCTACATATTCCAGAGGGAAGCCAAAAAACAGTTTCACCCGGAAGCCAGAAAAGTGAGCTGTAGAAATTCTTCCCTGACCGCTCTCAACAAGACGACGAAAATGTTTGACTAACTATTGGCTAAGAACAAATTCAGAGCAGTAAACATCGGCTAAATACTTCATAGGAGAGACATGACTATCAGTAGAGTGCACAAATAGTTACAGAGATGTCACCTACATGGTCGGCCATCATGTGTTAGCTATCCCTGTAGTCTCTAATATGATATTAAAGTGAATCATATAACAAAGCACAGTAAGCACTTAGCAGAACCGGCTCATAGAGATGAACCCCCCAACCCTCTCCCCGCACCCATGCAGAGGTTGAGGATGGGCGCTTCTGCGGACGACGCGGCCAGCTGTTTCCTGGGGAGGTTCGTGGAGGAGTTCCCCGACCCGCTGGGCCCCGGCGACGCCCTGCCCCTCTGTCCAATAAGCCGCAGGGTCAGCCTGGACGAGCTGAGGGGGGAGAGCCTGGAGCTGGGCCTGCGCCTGCTGACCACCAGGTGAGGGGGGTGTGTGTGTGTGTGTGTGTGTGTGTGTGTGTGCGCGTGTGTGTCTGTGTGAGACGATTGGTTTAAATAAATACAGCGCGCCCCCCCCCCCCCATTTCCGAATGGTAGAGTCCAGCCAGACCTTTCTCCAGCGCTGGCAGAGCGTAGACGAAGTGTGGAGATCGGCCTGGCGCTGCGAGACTAGGTCACACACGATCGCATGCGCGGGGTGGTCATGGTGCTCCCAGAATGCATTCTCTACATTCCTGCCCTGCGGAAGCAAGCTGAGCCTCCCCTCTCTGGTCTGTCATGGAGGGAGGGAGAGAGGGAGGGAGGGAGGGTTGGGATAGGAAGAGTAGTATACCTCAGAATGTGAAAGAAAGAAAGAAAGAAAGAAAGAAAGAAAGAAAGAAAGAAAGAAAGAAAGAAAGAAAGAAAGAAAGAAAGAAAGAAAGAAAGAGAAAGTCACCATCATAGGTAGAGCTGCTGAGCAATAGAAAATGTCAGTTATCGGCCCGCTGGAAACAAAAACAAACCAAACCTTGAAACCACAGCAGTCAGGATGCGACCAGATCAGGCCGGAGACGCTCCGTCACGGCAGAGGAGCGACAGTTTCCATCTTGTACCTTCCTCTGAGGTACTTCCTGTCAGAAACGCCTCATTTCCTGTCTGTAGAATCACTATTGTTTTCTCCGCTTCCTGCTTCTCCCCCGACCACGGGGGAGAATCTCTGTGGGCAGAGCCTGCGTCTGCCCAGATAAGCACCAACAATGTAGAGAGACCAATGCTTCGGATGTCACTAAGATCATATCCTTCCCACACCTACTTCTAGACCTTTAGTCAAAATGTTTTAGGTTCCTCTCTACAATTACATTACATTGCTATTCTTGCACTTTGCCTTCAGCACTAGATTATGCTCTTGGTAACTTGTTTTAGAAAGAAGATGCACTTGTGAGTTCGGGCGAGTAGTAGTACATTGGCTTTTCCTATGTTAAATGCAATTGTTAGTCGCTTTGGATAAAAGCGTCTGCTAAATGACTGTAATGTAATGTAACAGTACAACCACAGACATCTTGATCGCATTATAATATGCTATAGTCATGACAACCATATGATACTGTGTTTGTGTATTTGTGCTCGGCTGTTTATTTTCGTGTGGTTGTGTGTCATCCTGTCAGTCACGTTATCTTCTCCGTCTCATCTAGGAATGCCCCGCCCCTCCTCGGCGCCTCCATGTGCCAGGCTGCGTTGACCGAGCTGCTCAAGAGTGACCTTTCACCTTTCCACTGCCCCAAGGATGGCGAGCAGCAGCCGGAAGAGGAACAGGAAGTAGAATGTGAGTATTTCCTCCTCCCTGTGTCCACTGAAGCCCCACATGATATCCTGGCCTTGATTCAAAATAAGCACATTTTCCATAATTTAGCCAATTAAATACTCGGGTGTCCCTCCCTATGGCTCAAACAGCAGGTCTCTATGGATTTAGTCAAAGGCGTGTAAATGGATGATTTAGTTCCATATATGACATACATACTCTATCTTATCCTCACCATCGAACTATCCACATTATCTTCTGATCGATATCGCGTACCAGAATTCAGGAATCAGGTGCCTATAATGGTGAAACATCTGTGTCTGTCTGCCCTCTAGTGGTTAAAATGTGAATTGTCAGAGGTGTATCTGCTCCCAGTGGCCCTTATCTATGAAAGGAGCACAGATCTGAGTGCAGAAATGATCAGTGTCCATTTGTAATCTATCAAACAATAGTATGCTGCCCCCCCCCTCCACAGTGCTCCAATCAGAGCCTGTCCAGCGTCTGTTCCTCAACAAGCTGCGGGAGGTGGGCGTGGCCTGGCAGAAGCACCTCCCCGCCCTCCCCAGTGGCTCCGCCCCCTTCCTCCTGTGCTCGGCCCACGCCATCAGGAACACGCGCAGGAAGATGGAGGACAGACATGTGTCGCTGGCCGAGTTCAACCAACTCTTTGGCCTCCAGGTACAGTATGGGGGTACAGTCACACTCGTCTCAGTTAATATTATTTGGATTAAACACTTCAATTCTTTGTGTAGGACTTTTTAAAATCATCAGTGATTGCAGAAATTGCGAGAAAACTTCAAAGGGCAAAAACGTCCACTTATCATTCTAACTCTGTGGCCCTGAAATGAAAGAAATGAGAATTATAGAATTATGATTATAAGACTTGAATTTGAGCCCAGTTAGAATGATCAGGTCTAAGTCATTGGGCTGATACAGCAAGACTGTGAAATAAAGATGGGCTCCTCCTCCTTGTGTCACCGCCTCCAGGACGGGGTGCATCGTGGGTACTACGCGGTGTTCGACGGCCACGGGGGTGTGGATGCTGCCAACTACGCCGCCACCCAGCTGCACGTGGCGCTCAGCCAACAGGAGGGGCTAACGAGCTGCCCGGACGCAGCCCTCAAGGCAGCCTTCACCCGCACCGACCACATGTTCAGAGGGAAGGCCAGGAGAGAGGTACGCCAGTGGCATGCTAACGGCTAACGGCTAATGGCTAACACCAGCTGTTCGCTTGAGCAAGGGGGGATCATGAACACGATCTGATTTTAAAGGAGTAGTTTGGAATTTTATATGGAATTTTTACAACTTACCCATGATGTTGTTGATTGATTGAGATCATTTGCTCCTGTGCTGTCCCTCGTTTAGGCATTCATGTCTTGCTAAAGCTAGTGCAATGCAGTGGTTTAATCTAGCATCCACTACCAAACTCACTTAATCACTCCACAGTGCACCCAAAGCAAATCAAATATGAAGACAGTCTGTTGGGGGTTAATTTGAGTGTTAATACCATCATTTTTTAAAGGACTATGCTCGTTTTTGACAACCTGGACCTTATTTACGACATATTATAAGAAGTTTGACTCACCCAGATCACTTTTGTGTTGTTCGGAGGCCTGTAGAAGAAATTTAAAATCCAGCGCGAGCCAGTATATCCATGTAATGGCGGCGCACGGGGCAAAGGGAATGCAGCTTCTAAAAATCCATTTTCGGCCGCTAAACGGTTGTTTTCATCAATCACATTGCATGAATCGACAGTTGATATTCCTCTACGCGAGCCATTCTTTCGGTTTTCAAATACGTGGTCTGTAGCCACTGTAATATGATCTTTACACTGGCTATGCTCCCTCACATTCTCT
This sequence comes from Borostomias antarcticus, assembly GCF_949987555.1. Taxonomy (NCBI): domain Eukaryota; kingdom Metazoa; phylum Chordata; class Actinopteri; order Stomiiformes; family Stomiidae; genus Borostomias; species Borostomias antarcticus. The sequence goes on along the minus strand of NC_140239.1, from coordinate 2,369,680 downwards.
GCGCTACGATCGGATTGTTGCTGACGAATGACGACGACAATATTCTCGGCACCAACTACGATCGTAGCGCAGAGAATGTGAGCCGGAGAATAGCAGGCTGCGCGCTGGCCTGTGCGCATGCGTGCTGGAGCAAGTGGGGGAGAGGCTTGTAAAGATCATATTACAGTGGCTACAGACCACGTATTTGAAAACCAACCGAAAGAATGGCTCGCGTAGAGGAATATCAACTGTCGATTCATGCAATGTGATTGATGAAAACAACCGTTTAGCGGCCGAAAATGGATTTTGAGAAGCTGCATTCCCTATGCCCCGTGCGCCGCCATTACATGGATATACTGGCTCGCGCTGGATTTTAAATTTCTTCTACAGGCCTCCGAACAACACAAAAGTGATCTGGGTGAGTCAAACTTCTTATAATATGTCGTAAATAAGGTCCAGGTTGTCAAAAACGAGCATAGTCCTTTAAGTCAAACTATCGTTGAATCCTTTACTTTGTGGGGACCTATTTTCTCTGTGGTAGTAGGGCTGCGGAGCGATACTTCACGTTAGCTACCTGAGTCTGGGGCCTGTGTGTGACGGGGAAGTGGCTTATCCGTGTTGGGGGCGTGGCTTATCAGTGTTCCGCGTTGTTTTCCCGGCAGCGCCTGCGGAGCGGGAGCACGGGAGTGGCCGCGCTGCTGCAGGGGGCGGGGCTAACGGTGGCCTGGCTTGGGGACTCCCAGGTCATGCTGGTCAGGCAGGGACAGGCGGTCACACTCATGGACCCCCATAAGCCTGATAGAGAGGTAAAATGCACACACACACACACACACACACACACACACACACACACACACCTCACACACACACAATCTCCTTCACTGTCACTGTCATCGAAGCACTAGTCTGACTCACCGGATGTAGGTTCTGGGGATAAGCCTCGTCATTGGTTGATTACTGTCCAATCAGTGGCGAAGGAAGATTTCCCCGCCCAATCCGATAGGATCCAGACTACATGAAACGACAACAGTAGCCACGCCCCACCCAATAGGATTGTGATTGGTTTAAAGAAATACAGCGTTTTTCCCCCTGTCCTGTACAGCTAGACCTTCTCTTTTATTTTGGTTTTATTCTACATAAGTGCAAAAATAAAGTGATAAGGTGATTAGAAAATAAGAAAGGAACGTTTCGGTCATCAGACCATCGTCAGCCCTATAATCCCAGCTGCATCTAACGAGCTTTAAGTAGGCTGGCAACCCCAGGGAGGAGTCAATCAAACCAATTAAGGCAATAAGCCTATCAGAAAACAATGGGAAATGACTGTTTCTATAGAGCAAGCATGGGAGTACCTACACAGAACCCATTCACATGATTCACATAGTGTACATATATATATACAATATATACATATATATACACACACATCATGCACATAGAACTGAAAAATATATCTGGTCTGGCCATGCGAGTCATTCACTAGTCATCCACCATCTCTGAGGCCGATCTCTCTGTCCTCCCTCCCTCCCTCCCTCCCTCCCTCCCTCTCAGGATGAGAAGCAGAGGATCGAGGACCTGGGCGGATGCGTCACCTTCATGGGCTGCTGGCGCGTCAACGGGACCTACGCTGTGTCCAGAGCCATCGGTCAGTAGCAGGGTTTGGGAGTAACACAATGTAACAGCGTGGGGTATTTAAACACCAAGAGAATGTAACTAATTCATTACAGTTAATAAAATAAAGACAGATTACAGTTATGGACAGATTACATGATTGCTTGAATGATTACTTTGGAGATCATAGCCATCGATCCGCTTTCCTAGATGTTTTCATGAGCTGGGAAAAGTATCCAGTGAGAACCTCTCCCTGCAATTCCCTCTTTTAACTGATTCTAGCGGGGGCGCTGTTTAGTCATCGGTGGACTTTGTGGTGCCTTTATCAAGAATGTGAAAAATATTAAGCATGAAAATTATTGAAAGGTCTAGTGAAACAAGTGTTTCCAAATCCAAGGCTTGGTTAGGTTCAGGTCCTCGGTAATTCTATGAGAGTTCATTGTTACACACAATGTAAGGCCTAGTGACAGAAATACTATATCTTCAATGAAAACCTTGTCACAACATTCGTACAGCAGCCTAATTCAGAGAAACTATGATTTTTGGTGTGGTCTGATATCATCTAAATTTCGTTTTTCCTTCATCTGTCTGTTTGCCCCCCCTCCCTAATGTTCCACAGGGGATTTTGACCAGAAGCCTTACGTATCCGCTGACGCCGACTGCTCTTGCACACAGCTGAACGGTGACGAGGACTACGTGCTCTTGGCGTGCGACGGCTTCTTCGACACCGTGAGACCCTCAGAGGTCCCACAGCTGGTCCTTGGGGCGCTCCGTGAGCACGGGGAGCCCGTCGAGGGTGCAGGAGAGGGGGCCGGGGTGCGGCCACCAGAAGGGTCGTCCACAGGTGTTTTAGGAGAGGGCGTCGCCCAGAAGCTGGTGGCACACGCCAAGGCGGCCGGTTCCAGCGACAACATCACTGTCGTGGTGGTGTTCCTGCGCCCTCCTGAACAGCTGCTGGTTGGGGACAGTATGGCCGCCGCCAAGGAGGCCGCCCAGGACTCCAACTCCCAAGATGCAGTGGTGCAGTGAGTCAGGAAGACAACTACCCAGAGAGTCCAGACATGAGAAAAGAAAGAGGAGGGTGTAATGACATAGGCTACTGGTGCCAAACTACTGACTTGCAAATAAAATGTGACTTTATTTAGCTGTGCTAATATGGACCACTAACAGACTGTACAAGCAAATGTCAAACCAAACAGAACGTCTTAACGTTCTTAAAGTTCTACTGGTTCTGACACATTCACTAATGTGTGTGAAACTGACTTTTGCCATTGTGTGTAAATTTCTGAGACCATTGGCAGTATGATAATGAGATTAATTGCTGGTTATCCGAGTATATTAGCAGCTTCCACTCCTCTCTCGCTGTTACTAACAGAGAGAAATTACACACTTCTATCCTGCAGGTGCTGAATGCACCTTTGAAAGGGCAGATAGAAAAGGGCTCCTGTGTTAGTTTGAACCCGACTAACAAAAGCTCTTATGAGGTGTCGCCATTTAGAATATTAACCAATCAAAGTGTTTCTTACCACGTGACCTCACCATCCAACAATTATGCTTAGGCGATTCTTCGGTGCCATAAAGGAACATTTTTTCTCTTCCTGTCTCAAACATGATGTCATAAAATGTACAGCAGGGACGTCCCCATGCCCTCCATTAACACAAGTGTTGAGAATAACCCATTTTATTTGTATCAGTATTGCTGACTAATCCTTTTGTACATGCATCCCTTCACCACCTAATGTATGGCATAATCAGTGTTTTAAATGTCAGCTTTGCGATTGTTTTTTTTTGGGAGAAGGGAACTCCTAGATGGTGCTCTCTGGTGCAACCTGCTTCTGCTCTCTCTGCTGGTGGGAAAACCGTTTTGTGCCAAATAGTCTTTGCACCAGTGTCTCACTCTCCATGAGTTATGATATGGAGGTGGGTTTAAATGGACATGCTAGTTGTGTTGCGGTCTTGGGATGCTAATAGGTTTTGTAGGAAATGTAGTCAATTCTAGAGATTCTCACAGGTCACTTCTGTCTTTATGAGTGGAGCACAGTCTAATGTAGCTAATGTGTGTTTGTCTGATAGGCCTAGATGAAACGACTGCTTAAGCAACACTTGCGATCAAGGTTGGTTTCTTGATTTCCATTAATCCTAGTCCTGGATTAAAAAAAAAAAAAAGTTGCAGATTCTCCAGTGACAGTTCTAGACTGGTCTGAATCTGTTCTAGACTGGTCTGAATCTGTTCTAGACTGGGCTGAATCTGTTCTAGACTGGTCTGAATCTGTTCTAGACTGGTCTGAATCTGTTCTAGACTGGGCTGAATCTGTTCTAGACTGGGCTGAATCTGTTCTAGACTGGGCTGAATCTGTTCTAGACTGGGCTGAATCTGTTCTAGACTGGGCTGAATCTGTATCTGTAACAGGCCCCTTACTGAGGAACTGACAAAGCTACACTTGTGAGAACGGTCATTTCCTTCCTGTCCTCAGGCTGGACTAAACGTCATCAAGTCCGGCGAAAAGTCCTATTGAGGGAAACCCCTGTTGATGGGGGACTAGCGTGTCACTCTCATTCATCAGGATCCTGCTGGGAGCACTTTCACTGAGGAAGAATGATGGAGGAAACCATGACGCTGAATCACATCCTCTCCTTCATCTTAATGCTTGTATTGGTTGTGTGTTATTCTCATTCTATTTGAGAGGTTCCTGTGTCTTGGCCCCTTGCCTTATTTTTATACTCCTGACAGAAACTTCGATGTTCATGACTGCTCTTCTCATGGATGTCCTGCTGCTGTTTCCCTACAGTACCTGAGTGCTACACTCACTCGCTGTTTCTTTCACATTGCATATTGATTCTCTGCACGATCAGAGATCTTTTCTTGATGCCTGGCAGTATTACTTCCTCTTTAAACGATGATGTTCAATCAACGTACAGTACCATTGTGTTTAATGGTTCTATGCATCTCTCCACTTGACAAGAATGAGAGCTAATTTTGCTACTGTTTTGTACTGAGGCCATCTTCCTTGCCAATATTTCTGTGGCTGTGTATTAAACCGTTTTGTCTAAATCTCAAATATTTTCTGTTCGTTAACTTCAAGTCCAACAACCTGTCTATAATAGCCAATGTTATTCATTGAGGTGTTGTAACTATTATATTTGTAACTCTTCTTCAAAATGTTATACCTGAAATATTGATGGATTATTATATTTGGGAAGGAATGAAATTGCATGATAGAGGATGTAACCTTTTTAATGTGTCCATTAGCGTGTTTGTGAACAACTAAAGTTACCATACTCCTGGTTGGCAACTGTCTCTTTCTGTTGTAGATTAAAAACAACATTCTTACTTCTTACCCATCTTAGCAAAGATTTCTTGGATCACTGACAAGATAAGAAAATGTCAATTTATTTCATTGACTTTTTTGAAAGTTTAGATCTTTAATTTCCTGCAGAGTGCATCTTTAAAACTAAAAGCATAATGGTGGTTAGGAGAGCCAGACCAGTCTTTAGACCAGACCAATCTTTAGTGTTGTCAGTAACTGGACTTAAATGAAGATTCATTCAAATATCCCCTTCAGTTCTCAAACCAATGTTGAAAGTTATGAATGCACATCTTCAGCCTTCTCTAGACGAGTCACAGATCTGACTTCAGACTTAACTTTGTATCTCCTTCACATCAAGATGCTGAGTCATTTAAGTGCAATGAATGTGTGATACAGTACTATTATTAGATGATGACGATTATTGTGGCTTTTTCAAGATACGACCCAGAAATATTGTAAATAAAGGCAAAAAGTTAAAGACCACAAAACTAAGAACAGCTGCATTTGTTCATTTTTATATACATATAAATATTATGTACATATTTACATAGTATAATTTAAATACAGCACATTATTTACATTACATGTTTCCCTTAATGCTACAACCAACATTGTTTGAAAATATTAGACTGACCATATTCAGGACTAGACAGTCTTGAGGACTTTGCTTTCAGTAGTACTGAGGACTGTACTTCCCAGAAGACGTTATATTGAGTGAGCCAGTTTCACAGTTAAAACACATTCTTAAACAGTTTAAGAGCAGTGGGGTTTTTCTCCCCAGGGAAGATCACATGACAGGTGAGGAGACCTGCACAAGGCTGGAAAAAAAGAACAAAATCAGGTGTCATTGCACTGTGCCAAGAACAGACTGAAGAGAAAAACACAAGACCTTTTCCTAAAGGTGTGAGTAAAGTAAGTTTGATGGGATTTACAATATAATTCATCAGCTCACCTTTAGTTTTTCCTGTATCTCTTCATGACAATCTTGGCAAACGTTGACTCTGGGTTCAGGCACTTCATATCTTTATTCTTCAACGTGACACTGAACAGGAAAGAGAGGCTGTTAGAGGCAGTGGAAGACATGTTGATGGTCCTGTCTGTCTGTATCCCTGTTTTCCTGTAGGTTTGCCCCTCAGACTCAGTCTAAACTACAACACATTTAGACTCTAATCAATGATCTTGAATCTCAGTACAGCAGTACAACATGCAACAATATTAAAACATCTATGAAGACATGATGATCAGATCAAATACTTACATCAACTCCTTATTTGGGCAGGAGATGCTGGGGTCATAGATATCCACTTTCGCAATTAGCTTAGGGTTCACACGGTTCACTCCACCACCACTACACATGCATTCAACTCTGGGCCCTCTCTGGCCTGTGGAAAAATAAGAATAATTCAAACTTCATTCACAATTTCACACAGGTTAATGAGTAAAGAACCATTTCTGACCTGGATAAAAGCAGGTTTATAACCTGGTTACAACTATGACAGTTTACTAGTTAAGTCATCAGTTGTTGATAATGACCTAAGTAGCCCGAAGATTAATATTCAAATGACAGCATGCATTATCTATAGGAACAACTGTGGCTCATTCATATGAGCAATACCTAATCCATGAATATTACTGTTTTAATTCTTAATCTGTGAGCTTAATCTGGATCAGGCTCACCAACTCAATTCAAATTCACTTTTGAGCCTGATATGTAGCTGTTCCTCACTGGTTTTGCAAGTTCCCTATGATGGAGTTAGACTGAAGTAAGAGATCTTACCTTCGACATAAGCAAGGAGCAGACAGACGAGGGCCACGAGTGCTGCTGATTTCATAGTGATGGCCATGGATTCTTCTTCTGTTCTTCAAGTGTCTTGACAGCTCAAGTGATGAGGTTGTGAGTGGAGGAGAGTTAAGCTGGGTATTTATGAACTGAAGAACCGCCCACACAAGCTTCATTTTGGCAGCTGTCCAAGGAAGGAATTCCCTCAATCTCCTGCTGGAGCAAAAGTCCTCTTTCACAAAACTTTCATTTCCCAGAAACTTCTGCTCCTTGAGAGGAAAAGAGGTAGCATATAGTAAGCTGATGAAAGGGATTTGGTGGATTTGGTGGATATGGTTTACATCTGGTGCAAATCTATGAACAATCCATAATGTTTGTTTTTTGTAAGATTCAGTATACCACAGGTTTCCCTGTTAATAATCAACAATAAATATATGTCCCTTCATGTCTAATTCATGTAATACTAGGAAACAGAGTTCAAATTAGGCCTTTTCCTCTTTCTAGTTTCACTTTCATATGGTCGTCTTCCAAGTTTCTTGAGGGGAGAAACCCACACATATTTACAAGAAACAAACTTTCACCAAAGCATGATATCAGGAATGGCTAGTAGGTCTTAGCTCAGTGATTTATCAACTCAGATATCAAGGTAATAGTCTGTACACATGGGCAGCTCATTGAAAATGTGACGAAAAAGTTCAGAACTACAGTATAATGGATAAATGACTGCTGGATTAGTTTTATATTGATTGATGATTCATTAATTGATAGTAGAAGAGTTATACACTGTAAATGAAACAACACCAGTAATGAGTTGCATTATATGCAAAATGGCAAAATGTTCAACTATAATACAATACAGAAACATAGTTTTTGCACAATGATTAGTGATTAAGATGATTTTTAATGACTAGACCATTATTTAAGTGTATAAACCTTGTTTATTCTGCACTGAGAAACAGAGAGAAAGAGAATACACAATCATTTATCTCCATCACAAAGTCCTTTTCAAGCACCATTTGCAAGACGACAACTTGCAATACCATTCACTAATATAGTCATCAAAGCTGAGAATACTCCATCCCCTCATTTTTGAATGACCAAGCCATTTCTGTACGTCATCCACTACTCAACTACTCATGAACTAATCACTGGTTCCTCAGTAACTTCTATAGTTGTCCCTGGTCCCTAACTACCATAGTAGTCCCCAGTCTGTTCTCTAGTCACCCACCATGATCTAATATACAGTGATGGATTGAGAGTTAATCAGTTACTACTGATGGACCGCAGCCTCCTGCCTGAGGGGAGGGGCATGAAGAGATTATGGCCGGGGTGGGAGGGGTCGGCCGCCATCTTCCTGGCCCGCGTCAGGGTCCTGGAGTTGTGCAGGACCAGGAAGGAGGGCAGGTTGGACCAGGAGGGAGGGCAGGTTGGACCAGGAGGGAGGGCAGGTTGGACCAGGAGGGAGGGCAGGTTGGACCAGGAAGGAGGGCAGGTTGGACCAGGAGGGAGGGCAGGTTGGACCAGGAGGGAGGGCAGGTTGGACCAGGAAGGAGGGCAGGTTGCAGCCAATCACCTTCTCGGCAGATCGGATGACGCGCTGCAGTTTGGCCAAGTAGGAAATGAGACTCTTATGTTCAAAATTCTGAACTATCCCTTTAAGCCTAGTCTGGGACTAAAAATAGATGCAGATTCTCCAGCGACACGCCTAAACAGACCCCTTACTGAGGAACTGACACAGACTGTCAAAGCTACATTTGTGAGAACGGTCACATCCTGCCTGTCCTCAGGCTGGACTAAACGTCATCAGGTCTAGTGTGGCAGGAATAACTGCCCCTGATTGATTTGCAGCACAGGCAGGAACCGGAAGTCCATATATGGTCAGACCAATTCCCTCAGCCTAATCAGGGCCTCTCTGGTGCCAGAGCTTGCTGTGTGGATGCTCCTCCCTGACCCCCTCATGGTTCCCTGTCTGGTTGATTGCTGCCATTCTATTCCCATTTGATGTGTGGGTCTTTGGGTGCCGTTGCTTAGCTGGGGCTGGTTGGTAACCGACCAAAACTGTTAATTGGTCTCATGCCAGCTGCTGTTTTGCCCATATAGGTTTCTGCCACCTTATCATAAGATATTGTTACTACCTGGTCATAGTATTTCTGTATTATGTTGCAATTGTGGAGGCATTCTGTGAACCAACTGCCATTTCCTGTCTTAGGACTGCCATTTCCTGTCTTAGGACTGCCATTTCCTGTCTTAGGACTGCCATTTCCTGTCTTAGGACTTCCCTGAGAGAAACCTGAGCCTGCAGTGGAGCAGAGCGCCCCCTGTCTGTGGGCTCGTCAGTTCTCCCCCCCCTTCATCTTGCACGACTGGCGCCCCCTGTTTGCCGTTGGTTGAAGCAAGGTTGCCGTGACGTTTTCCCACTAGTTTGTGTGTGTGAGTTTAGCTCTTCCCCTGGGCTCAGCCCTCCTAGTCTACCCCCTGTGTCTGTCTTAATCCTGCCACTGACTGTGATGCCTATATTTATGTACTTGTCTTGTCTTTTTTTGAACCTGTTTCTTGTTCTACCTTTTTTTTTATTTTATTCGCCATCCCCATCCCCTAAGGGGCTTTTACCCCCACCTAGGCCGTTATTGTAAATAAGAGTTGCTCTTAAATAACTTGCCTAGCAATATAAAGGTTGACGACCCCCAACTCTGGTGGTTCTCCATCTCTGCAGGGCTCGCTAACTCCCCCTAGTCCTCAGGCATTCTGACATTCTTAGTTGTTTTGAGACTGACCAGATGTTGTCCTAAAAGTTCTTTGTAAATTATAATAAACATGTTATTACTATGATGAAGTTATACACGTCTTATTCAAAGCTTTGTTGAGAGCTCCCATAATCCCTTCCCCCCCACAGGCTCCTGTTCATCTGAATAAAAGATTACAATTCCTTGTTGGAAACAGGTCTCTGGCTGTCTGTTGAAGGACTGTCAGTGTAGTTCGCCCCGAGGATCTCACCTTGTGTATAAAGAAGGTGGCGTTGTCGAGCGTAGCCTTGGTCACACTAGGGAAAGGTCATATTGGGGGACTAGCGTGTTACTCTCATTCATCAGGATCCTGCTGGGAGCATATGGTAAGTGGTAAATGGACTGCACATATAGCGCTTTTATCCAAAGCGCTTTTCAACCTCTCATTCACGGCAGCTGCCAGGCAAGGTGCTAACCTGCTCATTGGGAGCAATTTGGGGTTCAGTGTCTTGCCCAAGGACACTTTGACATGTGGACAGGAGGAGGCGGGATTCGAACCGCCGACCCTAGAATCATTAGACGACCCGCTCTACCACTGAGCCACAGCCGCCCCTAACACTTTCACTGAGGAAGAATGATGGAGGAAACCATGACGCTGAATCACATCCTCTCCTTCATCTTACTGCTTGTATTGGTTGTGTGTTATTCTCATTCTATTTGAGAGGTTCCTGTGTCTTGGCCCCTTGCCTTATTTTTATACTCCTGACAGAAACTTCGATGTTCATGACTGCTCTTCTCATGGATGTCCTGCTGCTGTTTCCCTACAGTACCTGAGTGCTACACTCACTCGCTGTTTCTTTCACATTGCATATTGATTCTCTGCACGATCAGAGATCTTTTCTTGATGCCTGGCAGTATTACTTCCTCTTTAAACGATGATGTTCAATCAACGTACAGTACCATTGTGTTTAATGGTTCTATGCATCTCTCCACTTGACAAGAATGAGAGCTAATTTTGCTACTGTTTTGTACTGAGGCCATCTTCCTTGCCAATATTTCTGTGGCTGTGTATTAAACAGTTTTGTCTAAATCTCAAATATTTTCTGTTCGTTAACTTCAAGTCCAACAACCTGTCTATAATAGCCAATGTTATTCATTGAGGTGTTGTAACTATTATATTTGTAACTCTTCTTCAAAATGTTATACCTGAAATATTGATGGATTATTATATTTGGGAAGGAATGAAATTGCATGATAGAGGATGTAACCTTTTTAATGTGTCTATTAGCGTGTTTGTGAACAACTAAAGTTAACATACTCCTGGTTGGCAACTGTCTCTTTCTGTTGTAGATTAAAAACAACATTCTTACTTCTTACCCATCTTAGCAAAGATTTCTTGGATCACTGACAAGATAAGAAAATGTCAATTTATTACATTGACTTTTTTGAAAGTTTAGATCTTTAATTTCCTGCAGAGTGCATCTTTAAAACTAAAAGCATAATGGTGGTTAGGTGAGTCAGACCAGTCTTTAGACCAGACCAATCTTTAGTGTTGTCAGTAACTGGACTTAAATGAAGATTCATTCAAATATCCCATTGAGTTCTCAAACCAATGTTGAAAGTTATGAATGCACATCTTCAGCCTTCTCTAGACGAGTCACAGATCTGACTTCAGACTTAACTTTGTATCTCCCTCACATCAAGATGCTGAGTCATTTAAGTGCAATGAATGTGTGATACAGTACTATTATTAGATGATGACGATTATTGTGGCTTTTTCAAGATACGACCCAGAAATATTGTAAATAAAGGCAAAAAGTTAAAGACCACAAAACTAAGAACAGCTGCATTTGTTCATTTTTATATACATATAAATATAATGTACATATTTACATAGTATAATTTAAATACAGCACATTATTTACATTACATGTTTCCCTTAATGCTACAACCAACATTGTTTGAAAATATTAGACTGACCATATTCAGAACTAGACAGTCTTGAGGACTTTGCTTTCAGTAGTACTGAGGACTGTACTTCCCAGAAGACGTTATATTGAGTGAGCCAGTTTCACAGTTAAAACACATTCTTAAACAGTTTAAGAGCAGTGGGGTTTTTCTCCCCAGGGAAGATCACATGACAGGTGAGGAGACCTGCACAAGGCTGGAAAAAAAGAACAAAATCAGGTGTCATTGCACTGTGCCAAGAACAGACTGAAGAGAAAAACACAAGACCTTTTCCTAAAGGTGTGAGTAAAGTAAGTTTGATGGGATTTACAATATAATTCATCAGCTCACCTTTAGTTTTTCCTGTATCTCTTCATGACAATCTTGGCAAACGGTGACTCTGGGTTCAGGCACTTCATATCTTTATTCTTCAACGTGACACTGAACAGGAAAGAGAGGCTGTTAGAGGCAGTGGAAGACATGTTGATGGTCCTGTCTGTCTGTATCCCTGTTTTCCTGTAGGTTTGCCCCTCAGACTCAGTCTAAACTACAACACATTTAGACTCTAATCAATGATCTTGAATCTCAGTACAGCAGAACAACAAGCAACAATATTAAAACATCTATGAAGACATGATGTTCAGATCAAATACTTACATCAACTCCTTATTTGGGCAGGAGATGCTGGGGGCATGGACCTCAAACTTCTCAACTAGCTTAGGGTTCACACGGTTAACTACACCACCACTACACATGCATTCAGATCTGGCCCCTCTCTGGCCTGTGGAAGAAAAAATAAACATTTATCCACTCAGGTAAAACAGTAAAGAACAATTTCTGACCTGGATTAAACCTGGATTATAACCTGGTTACAGCTTGTTAGGACCGTTTATTACATTAGTCATCAGTTGATAGTTTGACCTAATAAGCCCTGAGATTAATATGACTGCAGGCATTATCTATAGGAACAACTCTATCTGATTCATATTACAATACCTACTGCACCATTTAATCCATGAATAAGACTGTTTTAATTCTGAATCTGGGATCTCAGAATCAGGCTCACCAACTCAATTCAAATTCACTTTTGAGCCTGATATGTAGCTGTTCCTCCCTGGTTTTGCAAGTTCCCTATGATGGAGTTAGACTGAAGTAAGAGATCTTACCTTCGACATGAGCAAGGAGCAGACAGACGAGGGCCACGAGTGCTGCTGATTTCATAGTGATGGCCATGGATTCTTCTTCTGTTCTTCAAGTGTCTTGACAGCTCAAGTGATGAGGTTGTGAGTGGAGGAGAGTTAAGCTGGGTATTTATGAACTGAAGAACCGCCCACACAAGCTTCATTTTGGCAGCTGTCCAAGGATGGACTTCCCTCAATCTCCTGCTGGAGCAAAAGTCCTCTTTCACAAAACTTTCATTTCCCAGAAACTTCCGCTCCTTGAGAGGAAAAGAGGTAGCATATAATAAGATGATGAAAGGGATTTCAGTGAGGTGATATTCAATAGAGAAACAACCATTTCATCATCACTATGACTATAATATATATATATAACACTATAACTATTGAAAGAGAAGACTTGAAAGCAAGCATTTGTGTGTTTGAAATTCATTAAGTTGATCATATTCTGACCCCAAAAGACACTTGTTGAAAGTAGTGTAGGCTTTCTGCAGACTAGTTGACCGGTCCTATAAAAGTAGGATTGGGAAAACACAACATTTAATCTAAACTGAACTGTGGATGTGGTCAATGTGAACATGGAAGGAAACTAAGAGCTTCTAGCTGTAGCTTCAGTTCTTTGTTCAGATGTGGTTTACATCTGGTGCAAATCTATGAACAATCCATAATGTTTGTATTTTGTAAGATTCATTATACTACAGGTTTCCCTGTTAATAATCAACAATAAATATATGTCCCTTCATGTCTTATTCATATAATACTAGGAAACAGAGTTCAAATTAGGCCTTTTCCTCTTTCTAGTTTCACTTTCATATGGTCGTCTTCCAAGTTTCTTGAGGGAGAAACCCACACAGATTTACAGGAAACAAACTTTCACCAAAGCATGATATCAGGAATGGCTAGTAGGTCTTAGCTCAGTGAGGCTCAACAGAGAAGAATCTCCTTAAATGTTCATCCTATTTTACAAAAAACTAAAATAAATGAACCTACCGTATGGCTCCTAAGGGATCTCTGGTTGAGCGGCAGGGTATTGAATACTAAAGCAGAAGGGATCTCCCGATTGACATATGTAGCATTGGCTCTGCACCTTGATAACAAATTGATAAAAGAGATTGACAAAATACTCTTCCATTTTTAATGGAAAAATAGGACACATTACCTGAGGAAAACAATTCTCATGAACTCCTATGAGAATGGTGGGCTTTTTGGGGGGGGATTTTTGTACATTAAATAACACATTTAAAATAAATTAGAGCAATTTTTTGGAAACACTACCTCCATTTGGAATATTACACCTCATCATATATTATCTAAACTGGGTGGCTTAATCTCTTTTCTTGTCTGTAACTATAATATTGATCAAGTCCCTGTGAAAATGTTTGCTTTTGATCGCCAGGCTTTTTTTGTCATGATCTCTCATCTACAAACACAATCTTTCACCTCATAACTATTCTTTATGGAATAACCAGGACATTTTATATGAACACAAATCTCTCTTTGTGGAATATTGGTTTAATAATAATATTGTGTTGGTGGATCAGGGATTTAATTAATCAATAATTCTTCACTTCGCCGTGGGGTTTCTGACAAGACCCTCTGACTCACACACGCGTGAGACACCTTGGTCTGTGTTTAAAGACGGGTCGGGTGGGTCACCGACACCGCCGCTGACCCCTGGCGGCCACCATTCTTTTTTGGGACCGCCCTGGCGGCGCCGCGCGTTCGGGGCGCTCCGACGGACCTCGGTGCCGGAACCCGTCCCTGATCTCTCAGCAAGGACCTCCCCAGGTCCTCCATTAACACAAGTGTTGAGAATAACCCATGTTATTTGTATCAGTATTGCTGACTAATCCTTTTGTACATGCATCCCTTCACCACCTAATGTATGGCATAATCAGTGTTTTAAATGTCAGCTTTGCGATTGTTTTTTTTTGGAGAAGGGAACTCCTAGATGGTGCTGTCTGGTGCAACCTGCTTCTGCTCTCTTTGCTGGTGGGAAAACCGTTTTGTGCCAAATAGTCTTTGCACCAGTGTCTCACTCGCCATGAGTTATGATATGGAGGTGGGTTTAAATGGACATGCTAGTTGTGTTGCGGTCTTGGGATGCTAATAGGTTTTGTAGGAAATGTAGTCAATTCTAGAGATTCTCACAGGTCACTTCTGTCTTTATGAGTGGAGCACAGTCTAATGTAGCTAATGTGTGTTTGTCTGATAGGCCTAGATGAAACGACTGCTTAAGCAACACTTGCGATCAAGGTTGGTTTCTTGATTTCCATTAATCCTAGTCCTGGATTAAAAAAAAAAAAAAAAGTTGCAGATTCTCCAGTGACAGTTCTAGACTGGTCTGAATCTGTTCTAGACTGGTCTGAATCTGTTCTAGACTGGTCTGAATCTGTTCTAGACTGGTCTGAATCTGTTCTAGACTGGTCTGAATCTGTTCTAGACTGGTCTGAATCTGTTCTAGACTGGGCTGAATCTGTTCTAGACTGGGCTAGATCTGTTCTAGACTGGGCTGAATCTGTTCTAGACTGGTCTGAATCTGTTCTAGACTGGTCTGAATCTGTTCTAGACTGGTCTGAATCTGTTCTAGACTGGGCTGAATCTGTTCTAGACTGGGCTGAATCTGTTCTAGACTGGGCTGAATCTGATCTAGACTGGGCTGAATCTGTTCTAGACTGGGCTGAATCTGTTCTAGACTGAGCTGAATCTGTTCTAGACTGAATCTGTAACAGGCCCCTTACTGAGGAACTGACAAAGCTACACTTGTGAGAACGGTCATTTCCTTCCTGTCCTCAGGCTGGACTAAACGTCATCAAGTCCGGCGAAAAGTCCTATTGAGGGAAACCCCTGTTGATGGGGGACTAGCGTGTCACTCTCATTCATCAGGATCCTGCTGGGAGCACTTTCACTGAGGAAGAATGATGGAGGAAACCATGACGCTGAATCACATCCTCTCCTTCATCTTAATGCTTGTATTGGTTGTGTGTTATTCTCATTCTATTTGAGAGGTTCCTGTGTCTTGGCCCCTTGCCTTATTTTTATACTCCTGACAGAAACTTCGATGTTCATGACTGCTCTTCTCATGGATGTCCTGCTGCTGTTTCCCTACAGTACCTGAGTGCTACACTCACTCGCTGTTTCTTTCACATTGCATATTGATTCTCTGCACGATCAGAGATCTTTTCTTGATGCCTGGCAGTATTACTTCCTCTTTAAACGATGATGTTCAATCAACGTACAGTACCATTGTGTTTAATGGTTCTATGCATCTCTCCACTTGACAAGAATGAGAGCTAATTTTGCTACTGTTTTGTACTGAGGCCATCTTCTGTGGCTGTGTATTAAACAGTTTTGTCTCAATCTCAAATATTTTCTGTTCGTTAACTTCAAGTCCAACAACCTGTCTATAATAGCCAATGTTATTCATGGAGGTGTTGTAACTATTATATTTGTAACTCTTCTTCAAAATGTTATACCTGAAATATTGATGGATTATTATATTTGGGAAGGAATGAAATTGCATGATAGAGGATGTAACCTTTTTAATGTGTCTATTAGCGTGTTTGTGAACAACTAAAGTTACCATACTCCTGGTTGGCAACTGTCTCTTTCTGTTGTAGATTAAAAACAACATTCTTACTTCTTACCCATCTTAGCAAAGATTTCTTGGATCACTGACAAGATAAGAAAATGTCAATTTATTACATTGACTTTTTGAAAGTTTAGATCTTGAATTTCCTGCAGAGTGCATCTTTAAAACTAAAAGCATAATGGTGGTTAGGAGAGCCAGACCAGTCTTTAGACCAGACCAATCTTTAGTGTTGTCAGTAACTGGACTTAAATGAAGATTCATTCAAATATCCCATTGAGTTCTCAAACCAATGTTGAAAGTTATGAATGCACATCTTCAGCCTTCTCTAGACGAGTCACAGATCTGACTTCAGACTTAACTTTGTATCTCCTTCACATCAAAGATGCTGAGTCATTTAAGTGCAATGAATGTGTGATACAGTACTATTATTAGATGATGACGATTATTGTGGCTTTTTCAAGATACGACCCAGAAATATTGTAAATAAAGGCAAAAAGTTAAAGACCACAAAACTAAGAACAGCTGCATTTGTTCATTTTTATATACATATAAATATTATGTACATATTTACACAGTATAATTTAAATACAGCACATTATTTACATTACATGTTTCCCTTAAAGCTACAACCAACATTGTTTGAAAATATTAGACTGACCATATTCAGAACTAGACAGTCTTGAGGACTTTGCTTTCAGTAGTACTGAGGACTGTACTTCCCAGAAGACGTTATATTGAGTGAGCCAGTTTCACAGTTAAAACACATTCTTAAACAGTTTAAGAGCAGTGGGGTTTTTCTCCCCAGGGAAGATCACATGACAGGTGAGGAGACCTGCACAAGGCTGGAAAAAAAGAACAAAATCAGGTGTCATTGCACTGTGCCAAGAACAGACTGAAGAGAAAAACACAAGACCTTTTCCTAAAGGTGTGAGTAAAGTAAGTTTGATGGGATTTACAATATAATTCATCAGCTCACCTTGAGTTTTTCCTGTATCTCTTCATGACAATCTTGGCAAACGGTGACTCTGGGTTCAGGCACTTCATATCTTTATTCTTCAATGTGACACTGAACAGGAAAGAGAGGCTGTTAGAGGCAGTGGAAGACATGTTGATGGTCCTGTCTGTCTGTATCCCTGTTTTCCTGTAGGTTTGCCCCTCAGACTCAGTCTAAACTACAACACATGTAGACTCTAATCAATGATCTTGAATCTCAGTACAGCAGTACAACAAGCAACACATCTATGAAGACATGATGATCAGATCAAATACTTACATCAACTCCTTATTTGGGCAGGAGATGCTGGGGTCATAGATATCCACTTTCGCAATTAGCTTAGGGTTCACACGGTTCACTCCACCACCACTACACATGCATTCAACTCTGGGCCCTCTCTGGCCTGTGGAAAAATAAGAATAATTCAAACTTCATTCACAATTTCACACAGGTAAATAAGTAAAGAACCATTTCTGACCTGGATAAAAGCAGGTTTACAACCTGGTTACAACTATGACAGTTTACTAGTTAAGTCATCAGTTGTTGATAATGACCTAAGTAGCCCGAAGATTAATATTCAAATGACAGCATGCATTATCTATAGGAACAACTGTGGCTCATTCACATTAGCAATACCTAATCCATGAATATTACTGTTTTAATTCTGAATCTGTGAGCTTAATCTGGATCAGGCTCACCAACTCAATTCAAATTCACTTTTGAGCCTGATATGTAGCTGTTCCTCCCTGGTTTTGCAAGTTCCCTATGATGGAGTTAGACTGAAGTAAGAGATCTTACCTTCGACAAGAGCAAGGAGCAGACAGACGAGGGCCACGAGTGCTGCTGATTTCATAGTGATGGCCATGGATTCTTCTTCTGTTCTTCAAGTGTCTTGACAGCTCAAGTGATGAGGTTGTGAGTGGAGGAGAGTTAAGCTGGGTATTTATGAACTGAAGAACCGCCCACGCAAACGTCATTTTGGCAGCTGTCCAAGGAAGGAATTCCCTCAATCTCCTGCTGGAGCAAAAGTCCTCTTTCACAAAACTTTAGTTTCCCAGAAACCCCCTCTTCTAGAGGAAAGGAGGTAGCATGTAATAAGATGATGAAAGGGAATTTCAGTGAGGTGATATTCAACTGAATAGAGAAACAACCATTTCATCATCACTATGACTATAATATATATATATAACACTCTAACTACTGAAAGAGAAGACTTGAAAGCAAGAGTGTTTACTAATAACCAGAGCATATAAATACATGTTAATCACATGGACAGTATGTGATGTTTTGATAACAGCCCAGCAGAAGCTAAATTAAATAAGATAAGTAAACTATCAATGTGTCGTCATTAGTGAGGGAGTCAAATATCCACAATATCTACTTTATGTGATATTGTTCAAACACACAAAGCAAGCATTTGTGTGTTTGAAATTAATTAAGTTGATCATATTCTGACCCCAAAAGACACTTGTTGAAAGTAGTGTAGGCTTTCTGCAGACTAGTTGACCGGTCCTATAAAAGTGGGATTGGGAAAACACAACATTTCATCTAAACTGAACTGTGGATGTGGTCAAAGTGAACATGGAAGGACAACTAAAAGCTTGTAGCTGTAGCTTCAGTTCTTTGTTCAGATG
Organism: Borostomias antarcticus; assembly: GCF_949987555.1. Classification (NCBI taxonomy): domain Eukaryota; kingdom Metazoa; phylum Chordata; class Actinopteri; order Stomiiformes; family Stomiidae; genus Borostomias; species Borostomias antarcticus. The sequence continues at coordinate 2,350,937 of NC_140239.1, read as the reverse complement.
TGGTTTACATCTGGTGCAAATCTATGAACAATCCATAATGTTTATATTTTGTAAGATTCAGTACACCACAGGTTTCCCCGCTAAAACATCACATACTGTCCATGTGATTAACATGTATTCACATGCTCTGGTTATTAGTAAACACTCTTGCTTTCAAGTCTTCTCTTAAAGTAGTTCTGTCATAGGGATGATGAAATGGTTGTTTCTCTATTCAGTTGAATAGAATCACTTATCATTGTGCAAAAACTATGTTTCTGTATTGTATTATACTATAAACATTTTGCCATTTTTTCCATATAATGTAACTCATTACTGGTGTTGTTTCATTTACAGTGTATAACTCTTCTACTATCAATTAATGAATCATCAATCAATATAAAACTAATCCAGCAGTCATTTATCCATTATACTGTAGTTCTGAACTTTTTCGTCACATTTTCAATGAGCTGCCCATGTGTACAGACTATTACCTTGATATCTGAGTTGATAAATCACTGAGCTAAGACCTACTAGCCATTCCTGATATCATGCTTTGGTGAAAGTTTGTTTCTTGTAAATCTGTGTGGGTTTCTCCCCTCAAGAAACTTGGAAGACGACCATATGAAAGTGAAACTAGAAAGAGGAAAAGGCCTAATTTGAACTCTGTTTCCTAGTATTATATGAATTAGACATGAAGGGACATATATTTATTGTTGATTATTAACAGGGAAACCTGTAGTATAATGAATCTTACAAAATACAAACATTATGGATTGTTCATAGATTTGCACCAGATGTAAACCACATCTGAACAAAGAACTGAAGCTACAGCTACAAGCTTTTAGTTTCCTTCCATGTTCACTTTGACCACATCCACAGTTCAGTTTAGATGAAATGTTGTGTTTTCCCAATCCTACTTTTATAGGACCGGTCAACTAGTCTACAGAAAGCCTACACTACTTTCAACAAGTGTCTTTTGGGGTCAGAATATGATCAACTTAATGAATTTCAAACACACAAATGCTTGCTTTCAAGTCTTCTCTTTCAGTAGTTATAGTGTTATATATATATATATTATAGTCATAGTGATGATGAAATGGTTGTTTCTCTATTCAGTTGAATATCACCTCACTGAAATCCCTTTCATCAGCTTATTATATGCTACCTCTTTTCCTCTCAAGGAGCGGAAGTTTCTGGGAAATGAAAGTTTTGTGAAAGAGGACTTTTGCTCCAGCAGGAGATTGAGGGAAGTCCATCCTTGGACAGCTGCCAAAATGAAGCTTGCGTGGGCGGTTCTTCAGTTCATAAATACCCAGCTTAACTCTCCTCCACTCACAACCTCATCACTTGAGCTGTCAAGACACTTGAAGAACAGAAGAAGAATCCATGGCCATCACTATGAAATCAGCAGCACTCGTGGCCCTCGTCTGTCTGCTCCTTGCTCTTGTCGAAGGTAAGATCTCTTACTTCAGTCTAACTCCATCATAGGGAACTTGCAAAACCAGGGAGGAACAGCTACATATCAGGCTCAAAAGTGAATTTGAATTGAGTTGGTGAGCCTGATTCTGAGATCCCAGATTCAGAATTAAAACAGTCTTATTCATGGATTAAATGGTGCAGTAGGTATTGTAATATGAATCAGATAGAGTTGTTCCTATAGATAATGCCAGCAGTCATATTAGGCTTATTAGGTCAAACTATCAACTGATGACTAATGTAATAAACGGTCCTAACAAGCTGTAACCAGGTTATAATCCAGGTTTAATCCAGGTCAGAAATTGTTCTTTACTGTTTTACCTGAGTGGATAAATGTTTATTTTTTCTTCCACAGGCCAGAGAGGGGCCAGATCTGAATGCATGTGTAGTGGTGGTGTAGTTAACCGTGTGGACCCTAAGCTAGTTGAGAAGTTTGAGGTCCATGCCCCCAGCATCTCCTGCCCAAATAAGGAGTTGATGTAAGTATTTGATCTGATCATCATGTCTTCATAGATGTTTTAATATTGTTGCTTGTTGTACTGCTGTACTGAGATTCAAGATCATTGATTAGAGTCTAAATGTGTTGTAGTTTAGACTGAGTCTGAGGGGCAAACCTACAGGAAAACAGGGATACAGACAGACAGGACCATCAACATGTCTTCCACTGCCTCTAACAGCCTCTCTTTCCTGTTCAGTGTCACGTTGAAGAATAAAGATATGAAGTGCCTGAACCCAGAGTCACCGTTTGCCAAGATTGTCATGAAGAGATACAGGAAAAACTAAAGGTGAGCTGATGAATTATATTGTAAATCCCATCAAACTTACTTTACTCACACCTTTAGGAAAAGGTCTTGTGTTTTTCTCTTCAGTCTGTTCTTGGCACAGTGCAATGACACCTGATTTTGTTCTTTTTTTCCAGCCTTGTGCAGGTCTCCTCACCTGTCATGTGATCTTCCCTGGGGAGAAAAACCCCACTGCTCTTAAACTGTTTAAGAATGTGTTTTAACTGTGAAACTGGCTCACTCAATATAAGGTCTTCTGGGAAGTACAGTCCTCAGTACTACTGAAAGCAAAGTCCTCAAGACTGTCTAGTCCTGAATATGGTCAGTCTAATATTTTCAAATAATTTTGGTTGTAGCTTTAAGGGAAACATGCAATGTAAATAATGTGCTGTATTTAAATTATACTGTGTAAATATGTGCTGTCTTTTCTATAAAAGTAAACAAACGCAGTTGTCCTTAGTTTTGTGGTCTTGATCTTTTTATTCTAACTTTTATTTACAATATTTCTGGGTCATATCTTGAAAAAGCCACATCATTAAATATTTTCAATAATCGTCATCATCTAATAATAGTACTGTATCACACATTCATTGCACTTAAATGACTCAGCATCTTTGATGTGAAGGAGATACAAAGTTAAGTCTGAAGTCAGATCTGTGACTCGTCTAGAGAAGGCTGAAGATGTGCATTCATAACTTTCAACATTGGTTTGAGAACTCAATGGGATATTTGAATGAATCTTCATTTAAGTCCAGTTACTGACAACACTAAAGATTGGTCTGGTCTAAAGACTGGTCTGGCTCTCCTAACCACCATTATGCTTTTAGTTTTAAAGATGCGCTCTGCAGGAAATTAAAGATCTAAACTTTCAAAAAGTCAATGAAATAAATTGACATTTTCTTACCTTGTCAGTGATCCAAGAAATCTTTGCTAAGATGGGTAAGAAGTAAGAATGTTTTTTTTAATCTACAACAGAAAGAGCCAACCAGGAGTATGGTAACTTTAGTTGTTCACAAACACGCTAATAGACACATTAAAAAGGTTACATCCTCTATCATGCAATTTCATTCCTTCCCAAATATAATAATCCATCAATATTTCAGGTATAACATTTTGAAGAAGAGTTACAAATATAATAGTTACAACACCTCAATGAATAACATTGGCTATTATAGACAGGTTGTTGGACTTGAAGTTAACGAACAGAAAATATTTGAGATTGAGACAAAACTGTTTAATACACAGCCACAGAAATATTGGCAAGGAAGATGGCCTCAGTACAAAACAGTAGCAAAATTAGCTCTCATTCTTGTCAAGTGGAGAGATGCATAGAACCATTAAACACAATGGTACTGTACGTTGATTGAACATCATCGTTTAAAGAGGAAGTAATACTGCCAGGCATCAAGAAAAGATCTCTGATCGTGCAGAGAATCAATATGCAATGTGAAAGAAACAGCGAGTGAGTGTAGCACTCAGGTACTGTAGGGAAACAGCAGCAGGACATCCATGAGAAGAGCAGTCATGAACATCGAAGTTTCTGTCAGGAGTATAAAAATAAGGCAAGGGGCCAAGACACAGGAACCTCTCAAATAGAATGAGAATAACACACAACCAATACAAGCATTAAGATGAAGGAGAGGATGTGATTCAGCGTCATGGTTTCCTCCATCATTCTTCCTCAGTGAAAGTGCTCCCAGCAGGATCCTGATGAATGAGAGTGACACGCTAGTCCCCCATCAACAGGGGTTTCCCTCAATAGGACTTTTCGCCGGACTTGATGACGTTTAGTCCAGCCTGAGGACAGGAAGGAAATGACCGTTCTCACAAGTGTAGCTTTGTCAGTTCCTCAGTAAGGGGCCTGTTACAGATTCAGTCTAGAACAGATTCAGCTCAGTCTAGAACAGATTCAGCCCAGTCTAGAACAGATTCAGCCCAGTCTAGATCAGATTCAGCCCAGTCTAGAACAGATTCAGCCCAGTCTAGAACAGATTCAGCCCAGTCTAGAACAGATTCAGACCAGTCTAGAACAGATTCAGACCAGTCTAGAACAGATTCAGACCAGTCTAGAACAGATTCAGCCCAGTCTAGAACAGATCTAGCCCAGTCTAGAACAGATTCAGCCCAGTCTAGAACAGATTCAGACCAGTCTAGAACAGATTCAGCCCAGTCTAGAACAGATTCAGACCAGTCTAGAACAGATTCAGCCCAGTCTAGAACAGATTCAGACCAGTCTAGAACAGATTCAGACCAGTCTAGAACAGATTCAGACCAGTCTAGAACAGATTCAGACCAGTCTAGAACAGATTCAGACCAGTCTAGAACAGATTCAGACCAGTCTAGAACTGTCACTGGAGAATCTGCAACTTTTTTTTTTTTTTAATCCAGGACTATGATTAATGGAAATCAAGAAACCAACCTTGATCGCAAGTGTTGCTTAAGCAGTCGTTTCATCTAGGCCTATCAGACAAACACACATTAGCTACATTAGACTGTGCTCCACTCATAAAGACAGAAGTGACCTGTGAGAATCTCTAGAATTGACTACATTTCCTACAAAACCTTTTAGAGTCCCAAGACCGCAACACAACTAGCATGTCCATTTAAACCCACCTCCATATCATAACTCATGGCGAGTGAGACACTGGTGCAAAGACTATTTGGCACAAAACGGTTTTCCCACCAGCAGAGAGAGCAGAAGCAGGTTGCACCAGACAGCACCATCTAGGAGTTAACTTCTCCCAAAAAAAACAAATCCCAAAGCTGACATTTAAAACACTGATTATGCCATACATTAGGTGGTGAAAGGATGCATGTACAAAAGGATTAGTCAGCAATACTGATACAAATAACATGGGTTATTCTCAACACTTGTGTTAATGGAGGGCCTGGGGAGGTCCTTGCTGAGAGATCAGGGACGGGTTCCGGCACCGCGGTCCGTCGGAGCACCCCGAACGCGCGGCGCCGCCAGGGCGGACCCAAAAAAGAATGGTGGCCGCCAGGGGTCAGCGGCGGTGTCGGTGACCCACCCGACCCGTCTTTAAACACAGACCAAGGTGTCTAACGCGTGTGTGAGTCAGAGGGTCTTGTCAGAAACCCCACGGTGAAGTGAAGAATTATTGATTAATTAAATCCCTGATCCACCAACACAATATTATTATTAAACCAATATTCCACAAAGAGAGATTTGTGTTCATATAAAATGTCCTGGTTATTCCATAAAGAATAGTTATGAGGTGAAAGATTGTGTTTGTAGATGAGAGATCATGACAAAAAAAGCCTGGCGATCAAAAGCAAACATTTTCACAGGGACTTGATCAATATTATAGTTACAGACAAGAAAAGAGATTAAGCCACCCAGTTTAGATAATATATGATGAGGTGTAATATTCCAAATGGAGGTAGTGTTTCCAAAAAATTGCTCTAATTTATTTTAAATGTGTTATTTAATGTACAAAAATCCCCCCCCAAAAAGCCCACCATTCTCATAGGAGTTCATGAGAATTGTTTTCCTCAGGTAATGTGTCCTATTTTTCCATTAAAAATGGAAGAGTATTTTGTCAATCTCTTTTATCAATTTGTTATCAAGGTGCAGAGCCAATGCTACATATGTCAATCGGGAGATCCCTTCTGCTTTAGTATTCAATACCCTGCCGCTCAACCAGAGATCCCTTAGGAGCCATACGGTAGGTTCATTTATTTTAGTTTTTTGTAAAATAGGATAAAAATTTAAGGAGATTCTTCTCTGTTGAGCCTCACTGAGCTAAGAACTACTAGCCATTCCAGATATCATGCTTTGGTGAAAGTTTGTTTCCTGTAAATCTGTGTGGGTTTCTCCCCTCAAGAAACTTGGAAGACGACCATATGAAAGTGAAACTAGAAAGAGGAAAAGGCCTAATTTGAACTCTGTTTCCTAGTATTATATGAATTAGACATGAAGGGACATATATTTATTGTTGATTATCAACAGGGAAACTTGTAGTATAATGAATCTTACAAAATACAAACATTATGGATTGTTCATAGATTTGCACCAGATGTAAACCACATCTGAACAAAGAACTGAAGCTACAGCTACAAGCTTTTAGTCGTCCTTCCATGTTCACATTGACCACATCCACAGTTCAGTTTAGATTAAATGTTGTGTTTTCCCAATCCTACTTTTATAGGACCGGTCAACTAGTCTGCAGAAAGCCTACACTACTTTCAACAAGTGTCTTTTGGGGTCAGAATATGATCAACTTAATGAATTTCAAACACACAAATGCTTGCTTTCAAGTCTTCTCTTTCAATAGTTATAGTGTTATATATATATATTATAGTCATAGTGATGATGAAATGGTTGTTTCTCTATTGAATATCACCTCACTGAAATCCCTTTCATCATCTTATTATATGCTACCTCTTTTCCTCTCAAGGAGCGGAAGTTTCTGGGAAATGAAAGTTTTGTGAAAGAGGACTTTTGCTCCAGCAGGAGATTGAGGGAAGTCCATTCTTGGACAGCTGCCAAAATGAAGCTTGTGTGGGCGGTTCTTCAGTTCATAAATACCCATCTTAACTCTCCTCCACTCACAACCTCATCACTTGAGCTGTCAAGACACTTGAAGAACAGAAGAAGAATCCATGGCCATCACTATGAAATCAGCAGCACTCGTGGCCCTCGTCTGTCTGCTCCTTGCTCATGTCGAAGGTAAGATCTCTTACTTCAGTCTAACTCCATCATAGGGAACTTGCAAAACCAGTGAGGAACAGCTACATATCAGGCTCAAAAGTGAATTTGAATTGAGTTGGTGAGCCTGATTCTGAGATCCCAGATTCAGAATTAAAACAGTCTTATTCATGGATTAAATGGTTCAGTAGGTATTGTAATATGAATCAGATAGAGTTGTTCCTATAGATAATGCCTGCAGTCATATTAATCTCAGGGCTTATTAGGTCAAACTATCAATTGATGACTAATGTAATAAACGGTCCTAACAAGCTGTAACCAGGTTATAATCCAGGTTTAATCCAGGTCAGAAATTGTTCTTTACTGTTTAACCTGAGTGGATAAATGTTTATTTTTTCTTCCACAGGCCAGAGAGGGGCCAGATCTGAATGCATGTGTAGTGGTGGTGTAGTTAACCGTGTGAACCCTAAGCTAGTTGAGAAGTTTGAGGTCCATGCCCCCAGCATCTCCTGCCCAAATAAGGAGTTGATGTAAGTATTTGATCTGATCATCATGTCTTCATATATGTTTTAATATTGTTGCTTGTTGTACTGCTGTACTGAGATTCAAGATCATTGATAAGAGTCTAAATGTGTTGTAGTTTAGACTGAGTCTGAGGGGCAAACCTACAGGAAAACAGGGATACAGACAGACAGGACCATCAACATGTCTTCCACTGCCTCTAACAGCCTCTCTTTCCTGTTCAGTGTCACGTTGAAGAATAAAGATATGAAGTGCCTGAACCCAGAGTCACCGTTTGCCAAGATTGTCATGAAGAGATACAGGAAAAACTAAAGGTGAGCTGATGAATTATATTGTAAATCCCATCAAACTTACTTTACTCACACCTTTAGGAAAAGGTCTTGTGTTTTTCTCTTCAGTCTGTTCTTGGCACAGTGCAATGACACCTGATTTTGTTCTTTTTTTCCAGCCTTGTGCAGGTCTCCTCACCTGTCATGTGATCTTCCCTGGGGAGAAAAACCCCACTGCTCTTAAACTGTTTAAGAATGTGTTTTAACTGTGAAACTGGCTCACTCAATATAACGTCTTCTGGGAAGTACAGTCCTCAGTACTACTGAAAGCAAAGTCCTCAAGACTGTCTAGTCCTGAATATGGTCAGTCTAATATTTTCAAACAATGTTGGTTGTAGCATTAAGGGAAACATGTAATGTAAATAATGTGCTGTATTTAAATTATACTGTGTAAATATGTGCTGTCTTTTCTATAAAAGTAAACAAACGCAGTTGTTCTTAGTTTTGTTGGTCTTGATCTTTATATTCTAACTTTTATTTACAATATTTCTGGGTCATATCTTGAAAAAGCCACATCAATAAATATTTTCAATAATCGTCATCATCTAATAATAGTACTGTATCACACATTCATTGCACTTAAATGACTCAGCATCTTTGATGTGAAGGAGATACAAAGTTAAGTCTGAAGTCAGATCTGTGACTCGTCTAGAGAAGGCTGAAGATGTGCATTCATAACTTTCAACATTGGTTTGAGAACTCAATGGGATATTTGAATGAATCTTCATTTAAGTTCAGTTACTGACAACACTAAAGATTGGTCTGGTCTAAAGACTGGTCTGGCTCTCCTAACCACCATTATGCTTTTAGTTTTAAAGATGCACTCTGCAGGAAATTCTAGATCTAAACTTTCAAAAAGTCAATGAAATAAATTGACATTTTCTTATCTTGTCAGTGATCCAAGAAATCTTTGCTAAGATGGGTAAGAAGTAAGAATGTTGTTTTTAATCTACAACAGAAAGAGACAGTTGCCAACCAGGAGTATGGTAACTTTAGTTGTTCACAAACACGCTAATAGACACATTAAAAAGGTTACATCCTCTATCATACAAAAGAGTTTCCCCACCAACAAAGAGAGCAGAAGCAGGTTGAACCAACTCTTCCTCTGACCATAACAGACTATTGAGCGCCAGACAGAACCATCTAGGAGTTGCCTTCTCAAAAAAACAAATCGCAAAGCTGACATTTAAAACACTGATTATGCCATACATTAGGTGGTGAAAGGATGCATGTACAAAAGGATTAGTCAGCAATACTGATACAAATAACATGGGTTATTCTCAACACTTGTGTTAATGGAGGGCATGGGGAGGTCCTTGCTGAGAGATCAGGGACGGGTTCCGGCACCGCGGTCCGTCGGAGCGCCCCGAACGCCAGGGCGGACCCAAAAAAGAATGGTGGCCGCCAGGGGTCAGCGGCGGTGTCAGTGACCCACCCGACCCGTCTTTAAACACAGACCAAGGTGTCTAACGCGTGTGTGAGTCAGAGGGTCTTGTCAGAAACCCCACGGCGAAGTGAAGAATTATTGATTAATTAAATCCCTGATCCACCAACACAATATTATTATTAAACCAATATTCCACAAAGAGAGATTTGTGTTCATATAAAATGTCCTGGTTATTCCATAAAGAATAGTTATGAGGTGAAAGATTGTGTTTGTAGATGAGAGATCATGACAAAAAAAGCAAACATTTTCACAGGGACTTGATCAATATTATAGTTACAGACAAGAAAAGAGATTAAGCCACCCAGTTTAGATAATATATGATGAGGTGTAATATTCCAAATGGAGGTAGTGTTTCCAAACAATTGCTCCAATTTATTTTAAATGTGTTATTTAATGTACAAAAATCCCCCCCAAAAAAGCCCACCATTCTCATAGGAGTTCATGAGAATTGTTTTCCTCAGGTAATGTGTCCTATTTTTCCATTAAAAATGGAAGAGTATTTTGTCAATCTCTTTTATCAATTTGTTATCAAGGTGCAGAGCCAATGCTACATATGTCAATCGGGAGATCCCTTCTGCTTTAGTATTCAATACCCTGCCGCTCAACAAGAGATCCCTTAGGAGCCATACGGTAGGTTCATTTATTTTAGTTTTTTGTAAAATAGGATTAACATTTAAGGAGATTCTTCTCTGTTGAGCCTCACTGAGCTAAGACCTACTAGCCATTCCTGATATCATGCTTTGGTGAAAGTTTGTTTCCTGTAAATCTGTGTGGGTTTCTCCCCTCAAGAAACTTGGAAGACGACCATATGAAAGTGAAACTAGAAAGAGGAAAAGGCCTAATGTGAACTCTGTTTCCTAGTATTATATGAATTAGACATGAAGGGACATATATTTATTGTTGATTATTAACAGGGAAACCTGTGGTATAATGAATCTTACAAAATACAAACATTATGGATTGTTCATAGATTTGCACCAGATGTAAACCACATCTGAACAAAGAACTGAAGCTACAGCTACAAGCTTTTAGTTGTCCTTCCAACTTCACTTTGACTTGTATTTTGTAAGATTCATTATACCACAAGTTTCCCTGTTGATAATCAACAATAAATATATGTCCCTTCATGTCTAATTCATATAATACTAGGAAACAGAGTTCACATTAGGCCTTTTCCTCTTTCTAGTTTCACTTTCATATGGTCGTCTTCCAAGTTTCTTGAGGGGAGAAACCCACACAGATTTAAAGGAAACAAACTTTCACCAAAGCATGATATCAGGAATGGCTAGTAGGTCTTAGCTCAGTGATTTATCAACTCAGATATCAAGGTAATAGTCTGTACACATGGGCAGTTCATTGAAAATGTGACGAAAAAGTTCAGAACTACAGTATAATGGATAAATGACTGCTGGATTAGTTTTATATTGATTGATGATTCATTAATTGATAGTAGAAGAGTTATACACTGTAAATGAAACAACACCAGTAATGAGTTGCATTATATGGAAAAAATGGCAAAATGTTTATAGTATAATACAATACAGAAACATCATTTTTGCACAATGATAAGTGATTATATTCAACTGAATAGAGAAACAACCATTTCATCATCACTATGAAAGAACTACTTTAAGAGAAGACTTGAAAGCAAGAGTGTTTACTAATAACCAGAGCATGTGAATACATGTTAATCACATGGACAGTATGTGATGTTTTAGCGGGGAAACCTGTAGTATACTGAATCTTACAAAATATAAACATTATGGATTGTTCATAGATTTGCACCAGATGTAAACCACATCTGAACAAAGAACTGAAGCTACAGCTACAAGCTTTTAGTTGTCCTTCCATGTTCACTTTGACCACATCCACAGTTCAGTTTAGATGAAATGTTGTGTTTTCCCAATCCTACTTTTATAGGACCGGTCAACTAGTCTGCAGAAAGCCTACACTACTTTCAACAAGTGTCTTTTGGGGTCAGAATATGATCAACTTAATTAATTTCAAACACACAAATGCTTGCTTTGTGTGTTTGAACAATATCACATAAAGTAGATATTGTGGATATTTGATTCCCTCACTAATGACGACACATTGATAGTTTACTTATCTTATTTAATTTAGCTTCTGCTGGGCTGTTATCAAAACATCACATACTGTCCATGTGATTAACATGTATTCACATGCTCTGGTTATTAGTAAACACTCTTGCTTTCAAGTCTTCTCTTTCAGTAGTTATAGTGTTATATATATATATATTATAGTCATAGTGATGATGAAATGGTTGTTTCTCTATTCAGTTGAATATCACCTCACTGAAATCCCTTTCATCAGCTTATTATATGCTACCTCTTTTCCTCTCAAGGAGCGGAAGTTTCTGGGAAATGAAAGTTTTGTGAAAGAGGACTTTTGCTCCAGCAGGAGATTGAGGGAATTCCTTCCTTGGACAGCTGCCAAAATGAAGCTTGCGTGGGCGGTTCTTCAGTTCATAAATACCCATCTTAACTCTCCTCCACTCACAACCTCATCACTTGAGCTGTCAAGACACTTGAAGAACAGAAGAAGAATCCATGGCCATCACTATGAAATCAGCAGCACTCGTGGCCCTCGTCTGTCTGCTCCTTGCTCATGTCGAAGGTAAGATCTCTTACTTCAGTCTAACTCCATCATAGGGAACTTGCAAAACCAGTGAGGAACAGCTACATATCAGGCTCAAAAGTGAATTTGAATTGAGTTAGTGAGCCTGATTCTGAGATCCCAGATTCAGAATTAAAACAGTCTTATTCATGGATTAAATGGTGCAGTAGGTATTTTAATATGAATCAGATAGAGTTGTTCCTATAGATAATGCCTGCAGTCATATTAATCTCAGGGCTTATTAGGTCAAACTATCAACTGATGGCTAAAGTAATAAACGGTCCTAACAAGCTGTAACCAGGTTATAATCCAGGTTTAATCCAGGTCAGAAATTGTTCTTTACTGTTTAACCTGAGTGGATAAATGTTTATTTTTTCTTCCACAGGCCAGAGAGGGGCCAGATCTGAATGCATGTGTAGTGGTGGTGTAGTTAACCGTGTGGACCCTAAACTAGTTGAGATGTTTGAGGTCCATGCCCCCAGCATCTCCTGCCCAAATAAGGAGTTGATGTAAGTATTTGATCTGAACATCATGTCTTCATAGATGTTTTAATATTGTTGCTTGTTGTTCTGCTGTACTGAGATTCAAGATCATTGATTAGAGTCTACATGTGTTGTAGTTTAGACTGAGTCTGAGGGGCAAACCTACAGGAAAACAGGGATACAGACAGACAGGACCATCAACATGTCTTCCACTGCCTCTAACAGCCTCTCTTTCCTGTTCAGTGTCACGTTGAAGAATAAAGATATGAAGTGCCTGAACCCAGAGTCATCGTTTGCCAAGTTTGTCATGAAGAGATACAGGAAAAACTAAAGGTGAGCTGATGAATTATATTGTAAATCCCATCAAACTTACTTTACTCACACCTTTAGGAAAAGGTCTTGTGTTTTTCTCTTCAGTCTGTTCTTGGCACAGTGCAATGACACCTGATTTTGTTCTTTTTTTCCAGCCTTGTGCAGGTCTCCTCACCTGTCATGTGATCTTCCCTGGGGAGAAAAACCCCACTGCTCTTAAACTGTTTAAGAATGTGTTTTAACTGTGAAACTGGCTCACTCAATATAAGGTCTTCTGGGAAGTACAGTCCTCAGTACTACTGAAAGCAAAGTCCTCAAGACTGTCTAGTTATCAATATGGTCAGTCTAATATTTTCAAATAATTTTGGTTGTAGCATTAAGGGAAACATGTAATGTAAATAATGTGCTGTATTTAAATTATACTATGTAAATATGTGCTGTCTTTTCTATAAAAGTAAACAAACGCAGTTGTTCTTAGTTTTGTTGGTCTTGATCTTTATATTCTAACTTTTATTTACAATATTTCTGGGTCATATCTTGAAAAAGCCACATCATTAAATATTTTCAATAATCGTCATCATCTAATAATAGTACTGTATCACACATTCATTGCACTTAAATGACTCAGCATCTTTGATGTGAAGGAGATACAAAGTTAAGTCTGAAGTCAGATCTGTGACTCGTCTAGAGAAGGCTGAAGATGTGCATTCATAACATTCAACATTGGTTTAAGAACTGAATGGGATATTTGAATGAATCTTCATTTAAGTCCAGTTACTGACAACACTAAAGATTGGTCTGGTCTAAAGACTGGTCTGGCTCTCCTAACCACCATTATGCTTTTAGTTTTAAAAATGCGCTCTGCAGGAAATTCTAGATCTAAACTTTCAAAAAAGTCAATGTAATAAATTGACATTTTCTTATCTTGTCAGTGATCCAAGAAATCTTTGCTAAGATGGGTAAGAAGTAAGAATGTTGTTTTTAATCTACAACAGAAAGAGACAGTTGCCAACCAGGAGTATGGTAACTTTAGTTGTTCACAAACACGCTAATAGACACATTAAAAAGGTTACATCCTCTATCATACAAAATAGTTTCCCCACCAACAAAGAGAGCAGAAGCAGGTTGAACCAACTCTTCCTCTGACCATAACAGACTATTGAGCGCCAGACAGAACCATCTAGGAGTTGCCTTCTCAAAAAAACAAATCGCAAAGCTGACATTTAAAACACTGATTATGCCATACATTAGGTGGTGAAAGGATGCATGTACAAAAGGATTAGTCAGCAATACTGATACAAATAACATGGGTTATTCTCAACACTTGTGTTAATGGAGGGCCTGGGGAGGTCCTTGCTGAGAGATCAGGGACGGGTTCCGGCACCGCGGTCCGTCGGAGCACCCCGAACGCGCGGCGCCGCCAGGGCGGACCCAAAAAAGAATGGTGGCCGCCAGGGGTCAGCGGCGGTGTCGTTGACCCACCCGACCCGCTTTAAACACAGACCAAGGTGTCTAACGCGTGTGTGAGTCAGAGGGTCTTGTCAGAAACCCAACGGCGAAGTGAAGAATTATTGATTAATTAAATCCCTGATCCACCAACACAATATTATTATTAAACCAATATTCCACAAAGAGAGATTTGTGTTCATATAAAATGTCCTGGTTATTCCATAAAGAATAGTTATGAGGTGAAAGATTGTGTTTGTAGATGAGAGATCATGAGAAAAAAAGCCTGGCGATCAAAAGCAAACATTTTCACAGGGACTTGATCAATATTATAGTTACAGACAAGAAAAGAGATTAAGCCACCCAGTTTAGATAATATATGATGAGGTGTAATATTCCAAATGGAGGTAGTGTTTCCAAAAAATTGCTCCAATTTATTTTAAATGTGTTATTTAATGTACAAAAATCCCCCCCAAAAAAAGCCCACCATTCTCATAGGAGTTCATGAGAATTGTTTTCCTCAGGTAATGTGTCCTATTTTTCCATTGAAAATGGAAGAGTATTTTGTCAATCTCTTTTATCAATTTGTTATCAAGGTGCAGAGCCAATGCTACATATGTCAATCGGGAGATCCCTTCTGCTTTAGTATTCAATACCCTGCCGCTCAACAAGAGATCCCTTAGGAGCCATACGGTAGGTTCCTTTATTTTAGTTTTTTGTAAAATAGGATAAAAATTTAAGGAGATTCTTCTCTGTTGAGCCTCACTGAGCTAAGACCTACTAGCCATTCCTGATATCATGCTTTGGTGAAAGTTTGTTTCCTGTAAATCTGTGTGGGTTTCTCCCCTCAAGAAACTTGGAAGACGACCATATGAAAGTAAAACTAGAAAGAGGAAAAGGCCTAATGTGAACTCTGTTTCCTAGTATTATATGAATTAGACATGAAGGGACATATATTTATTGTTGATTATTAACAGGGAAACCTGTAGTATAATGAATCTTCCAAAATAGAAACATTATGGATTGTTCATAGATTTGCACCAGATGTAAACCACATCTGAACAAAGAACTGAAGCTACAGCTACAAGCTTTTAGTTTCCTTCCATGTTCACTTTGACTTGTATTTTGTAAGATTCATTATACCACAAGTTTCCCTGTTGATAATCAACAATAAATATATGTCCCTTCATGTCTAATTCATATAATACTAGGAAACAGAGTTCACATTAGGCCTTTTCCTCTTTCTAGTTTCACTTTCATATGGTCGTCTTCCAAGTTTCTTGAGGGGAGAAACCCACACAGATTTAAAGGAAACAAACTTTCACCAAAGCATGATATCAGGAATGGCTAGTAGGTCTTAGCTCAGTGATTTATCAACTCAGATATCAAGGTAATAGTCTGTACACATGGGCAGTTCATTGAAAATGTGACGAAAAAGTTCAGAACTACAGTATAATGGATAAATGACTGCTGGATTAGTTTTATATTGATTGATGATTCATTAATTGATAGTAGAAGAGTTATACACTGTAAATGAAACAACACCAGTAATGAGTTACATTATATGGAAAAAATGGCAAAATGTTTATAGTATAATACAATACAGAAACATCGTTTTTGCACAATGATAAGTGATTATATTCAACTGAATAGAGAAACAACCATTTCATCATCACTATGACAGAACTACTTTAAGAGAAGACTTGAAAGCAAGAGTGTTTACTAATAACCAGAGCATGTGAATACATGTTAATCACATGGACAGTATGTGATGTTTTAGCGGGGAAACCTGTAGTATACTGAATCTTACAAAATATAAACATTATGGATTGTTCATAGATTTGCACCAGATGTAAACCACATCTGAACAAAGAACTGAAGCTACAGCTACAAGCTTTTAGTTGTCCTTCCATGTTCACTTTGACCACATCCACAGTTCAGTTTAGATGAAATGTTGTGTTTTCCCAATCCTACTTTTATAGGACCGGTCAACTAGTCTGCAGAAAGCCTACACTACTTTCAACAAGTATCTTTTGATGTCAGAATATGATCAACTTAATTAATTTCAAACACACAAATGCTTGCTTTGTGTTTGAACAATATCACATAAAGTAGATATTGTGGATATTTGACTCCCTCACTAATGACGACACATTGATAGTTTACTTATCTTATTTAATTTAGCTTCTGCTGGGCTGTTATCAAAACATCACATACTGTCCATGTGATTAACATGTATTTACATGCTCTGGTTATTAGTAAACACTCTTGCTTTCAAGTCTTCTCTTTCAGTAGTTATAGTGTTATATATATATATATATATTATAGTTATAGTGATGATGAAATGGTTGTTTCTCTATTCAGTTGAATATCACCTCACTGAAATCCCTTTCATCATCTTACTATATGCTACCTCTTTTCCTCTCAAGGAGCGGAGGTTTCTGGGAAATGAAAGTTTTGTGAAAGAGGACATGCTCCAGCAGGAGATTGAGGGAAGTCCATCCTTGGACAGCTGCCAAAACTAAGCTTGTGTGGGCGGTTCTTCAGTTCATAAATACCCAACTTATATAACTCATATATGGACTTCCGGTTCCTGCCTGTGCTGCAAATCAATCAGGGGCAGTTATTCCTGCCACACTAGACCTGATGACGTTTAGTCCAGCCTGAGGACAGGCAGGATGTGACCGTTCTCACAAATGTAGCTTTGACAGTCTGTGTCAGTTCCTCAGTAAGGGGTCTGTTTAGGCGTGTCGCTGGAGAATCTGCATCTATTTTTAGTCCCAGACTAGGCTTAAAGGGATAGTTCAGAATTTTGGACATAAGAGTCTCATTTCCTACTTGGCCAAACTGCAGCGCGTCATGCGATCTGCCGAGAAGGAGATTGGCTGCAACCTGCCCTCCTTCCTGGTCCAACCTGCCCTCCTTCCTGGTCCAACCTGCCCTCCCTCCTGGTCCAACCTGCCCTCCCTCCTGGTCCAACCTGCCCTCCCTCCTGGTCCAACCTGCCCTCCCTCCTGGTCCAACCTGCCCTCCTTCCTGGTCCAACCTGCCCTCCCTCCTGGTCCAACCTGCCCTCCTTCCTGGTCCTGCACAACTCCAGGACCCTGAAGCGGGCCAGGAAGATGGCGGCCGACCCCTCCCACCCCGGCCATAATCTCTTCATGCCCCTCCCCTCAGGCAGGAGGCTGCGGTCCATCAGTAGTAACTGATTAACTCTCAATCCATCACTGTATATTAGATCATGGTGGGTGACTAGAGAACAGACTGGGGACTACTATGGTAGTTAGGGACCAGGGACAACTATAGAAGTTACTGAGGAACCAGTGATTAGTTAATGAGTAGTTGAGTAGTGGATGACGTACAGAAATGGCTTGGTCATTCAAAAATGAGGGGATGGAGTATTCTCAGCTTTGATGAGACTATATTAGTGAATGGTATTGCAAGTTATCGTCTTGCAAATGGTGCTTAAAAAGGACTTTGTGATGGAGATAAATGATTGTGTATTCTCTTTCTCTCTGTTTCTCAGTGCAGAATAAACAAGGTTTATACACTTAAATACAGAAATGGTCTAGTCATTAAAAATCATCTTAATCACTAATCATTGTGCAAAAACGATGTTTCTGTATTGTATTATAGTTGAACATTTTGCCATTTTGCATAGAATGTAACTCATTACTGGTGTTGTTTCATTTACAGTGTATAACTCTTCTACTATCAATTAATGAATCATCAATCAATATAAAACTAATCCAGCAGTCATTTATCCATTATACTGTAGTTCTGAACTTTTCTGTCACATTTTCAATGAGCTGCCCATGTGTACAGACTATTACCTTGATATCTGAGTTGATAAATCACTGAGCTAAGACCTACTAGCCATTCCTGATATCATGCTTTGGTGAAAGTTTGTTTCTTGTAAATCTGTGTGGGTTTCTCCCCTCAAGAAACTTGGAAGACGACCATATGAAAGTGAAACTAGAAAGAGGAAAAGGCCTAATGTGAACTCTGTTTCCTAGTATTATATGAATTAGACATGAAGGGACATATATTTATTGTTGATTATTAACGGGGAAACCTGTAGTATAATGAATCTTACAAAATACAAACATTATGGATTGTTCATAGATTTGCACCAGATGTAAACCACATCTGAACAAAGAACTGAAGCTACAGCTACAAGCTTTTAGTTCCTTCCATGTTCACTTTGACCACATCCACAGTTCAGTTTAGATGAAATGTTGTGTTTTCCCAATCCTACTTTTATAGGACCGGTCAACTAGTCTGCAGAAAGCCTACACTACTTTCAACAAGTGTCTTTTGGGGTCAGAATATGATCAACTTAATGAATTTCAAACACATAAATGCTTGCTTTGTGTGTTTGAACAATATCACATAAAGTAGATATTGTGGATATTTGACTCCCTCACTAATGACGACACATTGATAGTTTACTTATCTTATTTAATTTAGCTTCTGCTGGGCTGTTATCAAAACATCACATACTGTCCATGTGATTAACATGTATTTACATGCTCTGGTTATTAGTAAACACTCTTGCTTTCAAGTTTTCTCTTTCAGTAGTTATAGTGTTATATATATATATTATAGTCATAGTGATGATGAAATGGTTGTTTCTCTATTCAGTTGAATATCACCTCACTGAAATCCCTTTCATCATCTTATTATATGCTGCCTCTTTTCCTCTCAAGGAGCGGAAGTTTCTGGGAAATGAAAGTTTTGTGAAAGAGGACTTTTGCTCCAGCAGGAGATTGAGGGAAGTCCATCCTTGGACAGCTGCCAAAATGAAGCTTGTGTGGGCGGTTCTTCAGTTCATAAATACCCAGCTTAACTCTCCTCCACTCACAACCTCATCACTTGAGCTGTCAAGACACTTGAAGAACAGAAGAAGAATCCATGGCCATCACTATGAAATCAGCAGCACTCGTGGCCCTCGTCTGTCTGCTCCTTGCTCATGTCGAAGGTAAGATCTCTTACTTCAGTCTAACTCCATCATAGGGAACTTGCAAAACCAGGGAGGAACAGCTACATATCAGGCTCAAAAGTGAATTTGAATTGAGTTGGTGAGCCTGATTCTGAGATCCCAGATTCAGAATTAAAACAGTTTTATTCATGGATTAAATGGTGCAGTAGGTATTGTAATATGAATCAGATAGAGTTGTACCTATAGATAATGCCTGCAGTCATATTAATCTCAGGGCTTATTAGGTCAAACTATCAACTGATGACTAATGTAATAAACGGTCCTAACAAGCTGTAACCAGGTTATAATCCAGGTTTAATCCAGGTCAGAAATTGTTCTTTACTGTTTTACCTGAGTAAATGTTTATTTTTTCTTCCACAGGCCAGAGAGGGGCCAGATCTGAATGCATGTGTAGTGGTGGTGTAGTTAACCGTGTGGACCCTAAGCTAGTTGAGAAGTTTGAGGTCCATGCCCCCAGCATCTCCTGCCCAAATAAGGAGTTGATGTAAGTATTTGATCTGATCATCATGTCTTCATAGATGTTTTAATATTGTTGCTTGTTGTACTGCTGTACTGAGATTCAAGATCATTGATTAGAGTCTAAATGTGTTGTAGTTTAGACTGAGTCTGAGGGGCAAACCTACAGGAAAACAGGGATACAGACAGACAGGACCATCAACATGTCTTCCACTGCCTCTAACAGCCTCTCTTTCCTGTTCAGTGTCACGTTGAAGAATAAAGATATGAAGTGCCTGAACCCAGAGTCACCGTTTGCCAAGATTGTCATGAAGAGATATAGGAAAAACTAAAGGTGAGCTGATGAATTGCAAATCCCATCAAACTTACTTTACTCACACCTTTAGGAAAAGGTCTTGTGTTTTTCTCTTCAGTCTGTTCTTGGCACAGTGCAATGACACCTGATTTTGTTCTTTTTTTCCAGCCTTGTGCAGGTCTCCTCACCTGTCATGTGATCTTCCCTGGGGAGAAAAACCCCACTGCTCTTAAACTGTTTAAGAATGTGTTTTAACTGTGAAACTGGCTCACTCAATATAACGTCTTCTGGGAAGTACAGTCCTCAGTACTACTGAAAGCAAAGTCCTCAAGACTGTCTAGTCCTGAATATGGTCAGTCTAATATTTTCAAATAATTTTGGTTGTAGCTTTAAGGGAAACATGCAATGTAAATAATGTGCTGTATTTAAATTATACTATGTAAATATGTGCTGTCTTTTCTATAAAAGTAAACAAACGCAGTTGTTCTTAGTTTTGTGGTCTTGATCTTTATATTCTAACTTTTATTTACAATATTTCTGGGTCATATCTTGAAAAAGCCACATCAATAAATATTTTCAATAATCGTCATCATCTAATAATAGTACTGTATCACACATTCATTGCACTTAAATGACTCAGCATCTTTGATGTGAAGGAGATACAAAGTTAAGTCTGAAGTCAGATCTGTGACTCGTCTAGAGAAGGCTGAAGATGTGCATTCATAACTTTCAACATTGGTTTGAGAACTCAATGGGATATTTGAATGAATCTTCATTTAAGTCCAGTTACTGACAACACTACAGATTGGTCTGGTCTAAAGACTGGTCTGGCTCTCCTTACCACCATTATGCTTTTAGTTTTAAAGATGCACTCTGCAGGAAATTAAAGATCTAAACTTTCAAAAAGTCAATGAAATAAATTGACATTTTCTTATCTTGTCAGTGATCCAAGAAATCTTTGCTAAGATGGGTAAGAAATAAGAATGTTGTTTTTAATCTACAACAGAAAGAGACAGTTGCCAACCAGGAGTATGGTAACTTTAGTTGTTCACAAACACGCTAATAGACACATTAAAAAGGTTACATCCTCTATCATACAAAATACTTTCCCCACCAACAAAGAGAGCAGAAGCAGGTTGAACCAACTCTTCCTCTGACCATAACAGACTATTGAGCGCCAGACAGAACCATCTAGGAGTTGCCTTCTCAAAAAAACAAATCGCAAAGCTGACATTTAAAACACTGATTATGCCATACATTAGGTGGTGAAAGGATGCATGTACAAAAGGATTAGTCAGCAATACTGATACAAATAACATGGGTTATTCTCAACACTTGTGTTAATGGAGGGCCTGGGGAGGTCCTTGCTGAGAGATCAGGGACGGGTTCCGGCACCGCGGTCCGTCGGAGCACCCCGAACGCGCGGCGCCGCCAGGGCGGACCCAAAAAAGAATGGTGGCCGCCAGGGGTCAGCGGCGGTGTCGGTGGCCCACCCGACCCGTCTTTAAACACAGACCAAGGTGTCTAACGCGTGTGTGAGTCAGAGGGTCTTGTCAGAAACCCCACGGCGAAGTGAAGAATTATTGATTAATTAAATCCCTGATCCACCAACACAATATTATTATTAAACCAATATTCCACAAAGAGAGATTTGTGTTCATATAAAATGTCCTGGTTATTCCATAAAGAATAGTTATGAGGTGAAAGATTGTGTTTGTAGATGAGAGATCATGACAAAAAAAGCCTGGCGATCAAAAGCAAACATTTTCACAGGGACTTGATCAATATTATAGTTACAGACAAGAAAAGAGATTAAGCCACCCAGTTTAGATAATATATGATGAGGTGTAATATTCCAAATGGAGGTAGTGTTTCCAAAAAATTGCTCCAATTTATTTTAAATGTGTTATTTAATGTACAAAAATCCCCCCCCAAAAAGCCCACCATTCTCATAGGAGTTCATAAGAATTGTTTTCCTCAGGTAATGTGTCCTATTTTTCCATTAAAAATGGAAGAGTATTTTGTCAATCTCTTTTATCAATTTGTTATCAAGGTGCAGAGCCAATGCTACATATGTCAATCGGGAGATCCCTTCTGCTTTAGTATTCAATACCCTGCCGCTCAACAAGAGATCCCTTAGGAGCCATACGGTAGGTTCATTTATTTTAGTTTTTTGTAAAATAGGATTAACATTTAAGGAGATTCTTCTCTGTTGAGCCTCACTGAGCTAAGACCTACTAGCCATTCCTGATATCATGCTTTGGTGAAAGTTTGTTTCCTGTAAATCTGTGTGGGTTTCTCCCCTCAAGAAACTTGGAAGACGACCATATGAAAGTGAAACTAGAAAGAGGAAAAGGCCTAATGTGAACTCTGTTTCCTAGTATTATATGAATTAGACATGAAGGGACATATATTTATTGTTGATTATCAACAGGGAAACCTGTAGTATAATGAATCTTACAAAATACAAACATTATGGATTTTTCATAGATTTGCACCAGATGTAAACCACATCTGAACTTAACTGTGAAACTGGCTCACTCAATATAACACAGCTGTTCTTAGTATAGCTTTTGTTCTAACCTTTATTGACGGTGTTTCTGGGTCGTATCTTGAGAAAAGAAGTTCTTGAGAAGGCACTCACGCGATAGACAGTATAGTCTTTAAAGTCAGACAGTATAGTCTTTAAAGTTAGTATAGTCTTTAAAGTTAGACAGTCTTTAAAGTTAGACAGTATAGTCTTTAAAATTAGACAGTATTGTCTTTAAAGTTAGACAGTATAGTCTTTAAAGTCAGACAGTATAGTCTTTAAAGTTAGTATAGTCTTTAAAGTTAGACAGTATAGTCTTTAAAATTAGACAGTATTGTCTTTAAAGTTAGACAGTATAGTCTTTAAAGTCAGACAGTATAGTCTTTAAAGTTAGTATAGTCTTTAAAGTTAGACAGTCTTTAAAGTTAGACAGTATAGTCTTTAAAATTAGACAGTATTGTCTTTAAAGTTAGACAGTATAGTCTTTTAAGTAAGACAGTATAGTCTTTAAAGTTAGTATAGTCTTTAAAGTTAGACAGTCTTTAAAGTTAGACAGTATAGTCTTTAAATTTAGACAGTCTTTAAAGTTAGACAGTATAGTCTTTAAAGTTAGACAGTCTAGTCTTTAAAGTTAGACAGTCTTAAAAGTTAGACAGTATAGTCTTAAAAGTTTGACAGTCTTTAAAGTTAGACAGTCTTTAAAGTTAGACAGTATAGTCTTTAAAGTTAGACAGTCTAGTCTTTAAAGTTAGACAGTCTTAAAAGTTAGACAGTATAGTCTTTAAAGTTAGACAGTCTTTAAAGTTAGACAGTATAGTCTTTAAAATTAGACAGTATTGTCTTTAAAGTTAGACAGTATAGTCTTTAAAGTTAGACAGTCTTTAAAGTTAGACAGTCTAGTCTTTAAAGTTAGACAGTCTTAAAAGTTAGACAGTATAGTCTTAAAAGTTAGACAGTCTTTAAAGTTAGACAGTATAGTCTTTAAAGTTAGACAGTCTTTAAAGTTAGACAGTCTAGTCTTTAAAGTTAGACAGTCTTAAAAGTTAGACAGTATAGTCTTAAAAGTTTGACAGTCTTTAAAGTTAGACAGTCTTTAAAGTTAGACAGTATACCGAGCACCCGTGACTGTGCACACTGTCATGCCTCCTTGTATCTTGAAAACACATCATTAAATATTTTCAATAATCGGTCGTCGTCATCATCATCTATTAATAGTACTGTATCACACATTCATTAGACCCAGTCTCCCGGGTGGGAGTCCAATGCTCTCACCACTACTCTACTTGTGCAGTGGAGATCTGCGGGTTGCTTTTAGTGTCCTTCTTAATTTGGTGTGCTGGGACTACTGCCTCTTGTGGTGCAAACGGTTTTAGTTTGAGCAGTTGGCCGGAGGAGAACTGTCACTAGGCTCCTGGATTTGGGCCCAGAGGGATTGTGGGACACATTGAGGTTATCAGCAGAGGAACGCACGCACATCAAACAAAGTGTGACAGGTGCTCGACAAAAATGAATAAACTTAAGACGGAGAGAATGTCCGCACACTGTCTGTAGCTCCCACGGTGAGTTTTAATCAATAGGGCACAACGTTTCGGCCAAAATGGCCTCCTTCAGGGGCAATACTGAACATCGCAACGACCAGCACTTCAGTCTTGGGGGGAAGTAAATAAGGGTAGTGACAATGCATGGGTAGCAAGGATGTATAAAATAGATTCAATAAATAGGGGCAGTGACAATACAAGGGCAATAAAGCTTTGATTGATTGATTGAATAAGGATGTACAGAACATAGGGAGACTTTGAGCCCCTAGGGATAGTCCAGAGGCTAATGACTACATGTTTGTCTGTCTATCAGTCATTTCTTGAGTTGTACTCTACTTTCCCTTATTCATTACGTCATGCCTTTGGAATCCCCAGACAATGGTCACATGCCTCCCCATTCACAGCCCCTCCTCCATGTTTATATACTGGCCTCACATGGCCTTCGAGTTTCAGTTCAGTCACTTCTCTTCAATCAACGCTTCCATTCTACCATGAAAGCCCTGATCACACTCCTTCTGCTGGCCACACTAATGATTTCACTTGAAGGTAAGATATAATTGACACATGTACCTGTTAAGTATTGAGTCTTACTGAATTATAATCGATATTGGTTGAATAGGTGTCATAAGAAATAATAGAATAGAATGAATAGAATAGTCTTATCTATACAATCTAACAGGATATCCATATGATAATGTTGTGATGTAGGCATTGTATATAATGCAACTTTATGTTTACCTTTGATAACTTGCATGAGTTGAGTAGGGACATTCTAAAGGTGACTCGTTTTATACCGTATTGGTGTTTGCTCCCCAAGCCTTCTCGGCTCATGGGAGAGATCTTTGTTATTGCACCAGAACACGGAACCGAGTGAGACTCGGGAACATCGAGCACCACCAGGTGTTCCAGCCGAGTCTGTGGTGCAACCGTGTGGAGATAGTGTGAGTCGCCCACCGCATGTCCATTCACACTTGTGAGAGTGAAACACGTTTTCCTTGTCTACGGTTCATCGGTGACTTGTCTTTGTCCTCACAGCGCTCAGTTGAGAAAGCCACCAATCGTGGTCTGCCTCAACCCAAACTCTGCCATTGGCAGAATAGTGTGGAAGAACTGAACACCTCAGCATCACCCGGAC
Organism: Borostomias antarcticus; assembly: GCF_949987555.1. Lineage (NCBI taxonomy): Eukaryota > Metazoa > Chordata > Actinopteri > Stomiiformes > Stomiidae > Borostomias > Borostomias antarcticus. The sequence goes on along the minus strand of NC_140239.1, from coordinate 2,325,900 downwards.
ATGATGTGAGGAGGGTGACGTTGGCGATCAGCCTGCAAGAGAGGGATTCTATTTTATAATGTCTTGGTCCTAAAATGAGGATCCTGTTGAAAAATAAATCAACCTTAGAAACTGCCTGGTGTCCTGCTATATCATCATGTTACTGTACTTCATCAGGTGTGTGTGTGTGTGTGTGTGTGTGTGTGTGTGTGTGTGTGTGTGTGTGTGTGTGTGTGTGTGTGTGAGAGAGAGAGAGAGAGAGAAAGAGAGGGGAGTTTTGGGACATTTTTACAGCTCCCTCATCTCAATATTTAGGGTAACCCCTTGCATCACTAACACTTGCATAACAAAATTGTGTGTGTGTGTGTGTGTGTGTGTGTGTGTGTGTGTGTGTGTGTGTGTGTGTGTGTGTGTGTGTGTGTGTGTGTGTGTGTGTGCGTTAGAGATGGGGATATCTATAAGTTTATAGAGTAATTTCCTTCCTGAGACCTTCCTGCCAGACAAGGCACCTGGTCCCCTGGTTTTGATTTGTCTTCTCTGTTCTTGTAAAGCGTCCTTGGTTGTCTAGAAAGGCGCTATATAAATCTCATTTATTATTATTATTATTATTATTAACACTGCTGTGGCACAAGTGACCGTCCGTAGAAAGTAAAACTAGCTTCATAAATGCTTTTAGCAGACACTTTTATTAACGTTGTGAGCTGTTGTTGGGGTTAAGTACCGTGATCTGGCCCAGTCTTCAAACAGGATGTTTGGGAACATGAGCTCCTGAGGTCAAGATCGCAATGTCTTCCTGTCAGACAACGCAGTCCTTTTGATCCTGACAAGTCTCCCGATTCCTGCCGCTGAAAAACATCCCTAGAGCACGATCCTGCCACCACCATGTGACCTAGGGATGGTACTGGCCAGGTGATGAGCGGTGCCTGGTTTCCTCCAGACGTGACTCTTGGCATTCAGGCTGAAGAGTTCAATCTTGGTTTCATCAAACCAGATAATTTTGTTTCTTATGGTCTGAGAGTCCTTTAGGTCAATCAATCAATCAATCAATCAATCAATCAATCAATCAATCAATCAATCAATCAATCAATCAATCAATCAATCAATCAATCAATCAAAGCTTTATTTGTATAGTGCATTTCATACACAGAGGCAACACAATGCGCTTTACAGAGAACAAGTACACCACAGGAATCATTGCTGAACTTATACTGTACATAGTGTGATGGGAATGAGTTGTGGGACTCAATTGAGCATGGATTCACTGATTGGCTGAATTAACTGGATTGAATACAGGTGTGACTGATTAGAGGAGATGCCAAGCAGAAAAAAAAGACAGTCAGATGAAGAGGTGCAAACAAGATGAAGAAAGAGTAACACGGTAAGGGGCTGATGACACCGAGACACACTGCTACAGACACTTCAAAACCGCCATGACAAAGCGCCTCGGGCAAAACAGCCTGGTGCGCCTATGGTCTGTGGAGCAAGCTAGAATAGTTATCCAGCTTCCCCAAACTCTATAACACAAGACAAACATATATTATTTGGATAAACTGACCACATATTGGGAATCTACATAATTAAACTAAAGGTGATCGATCCTTTGGAGCAGTGGCTCCCAAGCTGTGGAATGTTCTTCCGTGGTCTCTGTTGACACCTTCAAAAGGCTCACCTGCTCAGACAGGCTTTTACCTAGCTCTATGTTTATATGTCATCTGTTTTACCTAGCTCTATGTTTATATCATCTGTTTTACCTAGCTCTATGTTTATATGTCATCTGTTTTACCTAGCTCTATGTTTATATGTCATCTGTTTTACCTAGCTCTATGTTTATATGTCATCTTTTTTTACCTAGCTCTATGTTTATATCATCTGTTTTACCTAGCTCTATGTTTATGTCATCTGTTTTACCTAGCTCTATGTTTATATGTCATCTGTTTTACCTAGCTCTATGTTTATATATCATCTGTTTGTTTTGTTGTTGTTGTTGTATTTTTTTTATTGCATTTATTATGTTGTAACGCACTTTGTGACCCTGGCCTGTGAAAGATGCTATAGAAATAAAATGTACTTACTTACTTATTAAAGAGAAATATTAATGGGGACATATGCGTTTCATTTTGACAGAACCTGGAATTTCTCATATCTCGACAGTAATCAACAGTAATCAATAAAATGAGACATGCATGAACAACATGCATAATCTGTGGAAGAGGCAGGAGCAAAAAGAAAAGAAAGTCCAATCAAATGTCCACCAACTCAAATGATTAGAACGGCATAACTGTCTGTCAACCTAGTCAACGTGCTGGGGCCATGGAGGTATAAACCAGGCCAGGTCCAGCCTGGCTTATGTGCATGGCTGAATTGTTTCTGTTCAGGACTGGTAGGACGGAAGCTAGTCATGCCACTGAAATAGCTGTGAATTGAAATGACATGAAATAATGTCTGATAAATTAAGATAGGTCTTGTCGCCTGGACACATCAGTTCCAATGCTTCCAATGCTAATCCAGCACAATAAGAGCGGGATAGCCAGTTAGCTCATGGGCTCACAACAACTAGCAGCAGCTTCCATAACATTAATGGTAGGGGTCAGTTGCTAAAGCAGTTACACTGATGATAAAGTCATCTCCACCGGGTCTTGAACCCCGGTCTCCCGGGTGGGAGTCCAATGCTCTCACCACTACTCTACTTGTGCAGTGGAGATCGGGGGGTTGGTTTTGGTGTCCTTCTTCCAGTCCCTAGTGTGGGTTGGGGTTAGAATAAGGGTTGGGGTTGGGATGAACATGTGGAGGTTTGGGGTATAGTCCCATAAAGGGACTCATCCCCATTCGGTCTTGAACCCCGATCTCCCAGGTGGGAGTCCAATGCTCGTCATTATTTCGTCAACATGCATTTTAAAAGACAGTTTTCATCAATAAAAATCCCCAGGTATTTTGGCACTCTCTCAATTGCACAACCAACCCAAGGGGCAGATAGTAGAATTACTTTCCTTAAAAGAGCGTGACCTAGAAAATGCAATATATTTAGTGTGAGCTGCATTTAAGTTTGAGCTCCAGGAGTGAGCACTGAATGGAGTCAACGCTGTCCCGAAAATAGACAATGCTCCTTCCACTGACAAAAGCACTGTTCTGCATAGAAATCCACCTCGCAAGCATTTTTAAAAGTTATATATGTTATTAATATCCAGGGTAAAGAGTAAATGACGTATTATTGATGGGAAGGTGGGCGAGGGGTGGGGAGAGGGAGGCATACTGAGTGTGCAGGGTTGGGGCTTGGTTGAGGGGAAGGGGAAGAACTCGGTGATGTCTGGGGTGGATGGGTTGGGGAGACCCTTTGTGATGAGAATGTTGTGAAGAACATATTTAATTGTTCGGGGAGTTTGGGGTGAACGAGGGCTTGGCAGGGGGCTTTGTCTGTAGCCTGTAGTACACTGTCATCCCGGCCTGACAGCTCTTGCGTCGTTATTGCCACACTTTTGATCAATTGTGTCTTTGCAATTCCTCTTTGCATTGTGGATGGCTTTGCTGAGTGTGTACTTGGCTTTGATGTACTCATTCGGTGTGTGAGGTAAAGATGGGTTTGCTTTGGGCTTAACTGAACTACCCTATATTCCTACACTGTAGCAAGTCCAAGTTAGTATTCATTGGAAGGTGTGCCTTAAGGGGACCTCAAGAGTCAACCAGTCGTGAGTTCTAGTGTTATGAGCTGTCTAAACTTTGTCTGGGAGGTTAATCCGCCTCCTTCTCAGACATCTTGACAGATCACAGATTAGTTTTCTTTACATCCTGAGTAGTTGAGAGTTTAGAGTGTGGCCTCATCTGATCTCATCCTCATAGATCTCATCTGAGGTCTTTATCTGACAATAGAAAAGAATAGACACCACAACACAAAGGCCATACATACTGAAGAACATTAGAACTCCATCTAGGAGCTTACGTAGAGCTTCTTGTGCCAATGTCTCCACAGAGTGGATGAAAAGTGAATACTACTGTTTACAGGGTTGGTTAAAACCACAACAACATTATTAACCGTAGGCCAAATCTATAGTGGCATGGATAGAATTATTATTATAATTATTATTATCTTTAGACCATGCTGTAGATGTGACATTGATTATTTTCATGAGGCTAGCACTGACAAAGTCAGTAGGTGCAGAAGCCTACTTGCTGAATAAAAACCTGAATCTGAGATGGGAGTGACTGTCCCAAGTCCTTTCAAATCAACAGTAGTAGAAGTCATTCAGGTCGTTGGCCAGGCGCAAGGCATTACTGGAATGGGGGGGCTTTTGGTTTGCAGTTGATGATCTGTCTAATGCTGTGTTCACACCGGGTGTGGATTTTTCCTGCGGCGCGGCGAGTTTACATAGAAAGTCAATACAATTCGCGCGACGGGCGGCGCGAATCGCCGAATTCGCCGCGCGGCGGCATTCGCAAAAGTTGCATTTTTTTTTACTTTCTGCGGCGGATTCGCACGGCGAGCCATTGATCCCACAGCGAGATTGGGAGAACTGGGCGGCGTGAATTTTCTCGCCACGCCCGGTGTGAACACAGCATAATGCCCTTCCGAGGCCGAGCTGTGTTCTGAGAACTGCTGTTGAGTAGACTAATTGAGTAGTACAGTCGTTAAGCATCACTCACCGCCTTGCGAGACCATATTTCACTTCACACAAACACAAGAGGACAGGGGGGAGGGGCTTAACGAGGGGAGGGGCTTAATGAGAGGAGGGGCTTGATGAGAGGAGGGGCTTGATGAGAGGAGGGGCTTGATGAGAGTTGGGGATCAATGAGAGGTAGGGCTTGATGAGTCTAGAGTCTGCTGACAGCTGGTGTAGGTTTGATGCTGAGATCTTGTTGCGCACAGTTGTTCATTGAAACATGCCGGAAACACAGTAGCAGATAGTTTATAGTAGTTTCCCCCAAAAAAAAATTGGAGACCGGGATTTAAAAAAAAATTGGAGCTAAGTGCACGGTGGACACTGCATTTCCTGTAAGTAAATACTTAGAGTGATTGGTTTGTACTAAAGGTACTCTGTTCGATTTACTGCACTTTTTGTAAATAAATAAAAAAAATAAAAAAATACAATATATGCAATAAATAGGTCCAGGGGAGTCATAACTATCTGTACAGAAAATATAGCCAACAGTGCCTGTGGAGTTAGCCTTCGGCTAAAAAGAGTCAGACAAAATAAGATAACGTACACAAATAAATATTGGACAGGCTTTTACTATCTGGAGAGAGGTTGGAGCTACTTTGGGCATCAAAAGCGACTCGGATCTCGCCTTTCTTCTCCTCGACGCGTAAGTAGCTAAATTCAGGGTCATAAACAAGCCTAGTCCCCCTAAAATGTTAGCTACCATGTATTTCTGTATTATACCGACTTACATGGTGTAGGCATACACTAACATACATGGATCCAGTTCCAGCAAGCTCACTAGATACCAAACGTTTGCTCCCACTCAGGCGAGTGGTCAGTCTGAATGTAATCGGCTGATTTAGCCATGTGTTTGTGTAACGTTAGCCATGGATTTAGCTGATAAATCAGGAACGATGTGTAATAGGATCGATGTCAACCGTAGTTGCAATGCTGGGCCCATTGCAGTCATGATAGAAAGCCTGTTTCGAGCTGTTTTCCTTTTTACAGCTACAGAGAGGGCCCTTCTGTTTCAACTGACTAGTCAATATGCGACTGGGGGTGAGGGTGCATATCTATGTATGGAGTGAAAACGCCCACTTGTTTATATCTGATATAGTGGTGAGGTTATGTCATTTTGTAGACGGTTCTAAATCCCTAGGGGATGAATGGGATTGGGGATGAATGGGATTTGTGAAAAATGCCCAAAATAAGGTGTTTAACGGAGACTCCCAGACTAGAGTATGTTTTGTTAAAATACATCTTTGAATTTTGGTTTTGTGAATTTTTGATACTATAACATTAGCAAGCACTTGATAACGTGAGTTTAACCAAAATGAATAAATAGCCTACCACACATAAACACAAACTGTTTTAGCTCAATCTTGTAACTAAGATAAGAGGATTGTTGAAGCAGTTTTCTTATCAGTTTTGGATGTGTATCAAAGCCATGTACACACTCAGCAAAGCCATCCACAATGCAAAGAGGAATTGCAAAGACACAACATTGTAATCACAAAGGGTCTCCCCTACCCATCTACAAGTCTTCTCACCTTCACTTCTCACCTCCCCTCAACCAAGCCCCAACCCTGCACACTCGCCCACCTTCCCATCAATAATAAGTCATTTACTCTTCACCCTGGATATTAATAACATTGTCTCTTTTAAAAATGCTTGCGAGGTGGATTTCTATGCAGAACACAGTGCTTTCGTCAGTGGAAGGAGCATTGTCTATTTTCGGGACAGCGTTTGAGTCCATTCAGTGCTCACTCCTGGAGCTCAAACTTAAATGCAGCTCACACTAAATATATTGCATTTTCTAGGTCACGCTCTTTTAAGGAAAGTCATTCTACCATCTGCCCCTTGGGTTGGTTGTGCAATTGAGAGAGTGCCAAAATACCTGGGGATTTTTATTGATGAAAAACTGTCTTTTAAAATGCATGTTGACAAAATAATGACGAGCATTGGACTCCCACCTGGGAGACTGATACTCCCAAACTGCCACTTGGCTCAAACAAGAACATGACCTTCCCTTGGTGTCTGGTTGTGAGTTCAAGCCCCGGGTGATGCAGAATACACATGCTAATGCCTACTCAGGCATTGTACTGTTTGGATTTCAGACACATGCTTTTAAAGATTTAATTTAGGAAGTTTGTCACTTCCTCTTCCTCCTCAAAACACCCACCTGACTAAACTATGAGTCTGAAGCTATGCGAAAGGAGACTTAGTTCTGTAAGAGCTGGCATGCAGGATAGGCTTTAACAGAGGAATGTCTTAGTTACTTACTAAACGCTGCTGCAAGACTACTCACCAGGTCAAAGAAGACATGCCACATCACCCCCATCCTGGCCTCCCTGCACTGGCTCCCAGTTCACCTCCGGATCGAGTTCAAAGTCCTGGTGTTCACCCACCGAGCTCTTCACGGACGGACCCCGGACTTTTACACTCTCACTCTCTGAGTCGGTCTCTGAGGTCATCCGACCAGGGTCTCCTGGCGGTGCCCCGGACCAGACTAAAAAGCCAGGGTGACAGAGCATTTGAGGCGGTGGCGCCAAGACTCTGGAACGCTCTTCCCCAGGCCCTGAGAGAGCCATCCACTGAACTCATGTTCAAAAAACGTCTTAAGACACACATGTTCAGGCAGGCCTTCGGCCATCTATAATGCCTTGCTGCTCGCAATGTTGTTTTTTTTCTGTTCTGTGTCGTTTTAATTTTGTCTCGTGTTGTATTGCAATTTTAATTTATTACTGTAAAGCACTCTGTGCATCCGTGCTGTGAGGGGCGCTATATAAATAAAGCTTACTTACTTACGTACTTACTTACTTTTGGATAGAAATGTGCCCAGTATCAAAGCCTTATTGTGCAAATTAATTAGCACAGCACTTTTGAAACAAAGAATCCAGCACACAGTTCCAAAGACATATTACTGTGAAATCACAAAATGAGACACAGTGAACATATGATTTCAACTGTGCGTGTTTAACAAAGCACAAGACTAGTTTTTTAGTGGCCCAGTTGGTTAAAGGAGTAGTAAAGAGAAAAATCGTGTTCAGCCCTGTTTTAAGTTTACTTATGATCATATACAATGGTCTTTGAAATTGAGAGTTTAACATGTTTTTTTTAATGATTTTTCACGGTGCCTAACCCTTGTATGACCAAAACGGTGGTAGAGCAATTATCAGACTTTCTCAAAAGTGCTAGTTTTGTCAACTTTTTGATCTGAACCATTGTATATGATCATAAGTAACCTTAAAACAGGGCTAAACATGATTTTCCCCTTTACTACTCCTTTAAGCTAAAAAGCCACACAGCATTGTGGGAACGCTCATATTACCATTATCATATAAGGTGCTGAGACTGAAAACTAGGAATGTAATTTAGGGGTACTGTGGATTTAAAAAAAAATGTATAGGGGTGCCCTGAGCCTCAAAGTTTGAGAACCACTGATCTACGTTATGGGTATTCATATCCAACAGATTACTTTGTATCTTCAAACTGTGTTTGATTGAAAGAGATCTACATAGTATGATTACATTGACTAATGGATGTATGTCATTAACAGTATAAAGCAGAGCTGTAATGTTTGTACACTACGGTTTTAGAAAACTTGACTGATAATATGATAATCACATGGAAAACTTGCCCCCTGCAGTTGTTAAAGCTGCAATAAATGATTCTTACCACTAGATGGCAGTAAGAGATGTGTTTACAAACAGAAAATACACATTTATGGCTTAGTGAAACAATCTGATATAAGGTTGTTTTAATTAGTTTTGACAATATTAATAAAATCACTTATTACAGTTTTTTTTTTTTTTTAAGTTCATGCATCTGAGAATTAAGGCTACTTGTTTCTTGCAAACTAACAATCATGTTCTGATCTCTTCTTTTTTCAGATGGGAGCATAATCTGGCAAATCAACCTTTGAGGAGTGTGCTCCACCATCCATAAAGGGGCACACGAGAGAGAGAGTACACCATGGCTTTGGCACATGCCACAGGTGACTGGAGCAATGGACACAACATGGACCACAGAGGCTACAGACGACCAGCTCCCCCTAGTGACACTGAACGGTACTACACCCAGAGGGGAGCACAGTGGGACAACCATCCAGTGGACTACTATGAGGCTAGCCCTCAGAAGACCCAGCCGTCCCCATACCCTCGAGGCCGTCACAGAGATGCACACATAGCACAGTGGCACAATGTCTCTGGACCCTATGATCAGGGACCACCCGATGTCACTGTGCACCACACTGGGCAGGGGCTACAAGCTCATTTGGGACTGAGCAACCAGGCCCACTCTCCCAGCCACAAGTACCTGTCACAGCCATTGGAATGGAGATTTCATCCGTATCTGAACAACCGCTCTGCTGAACATTCTAGACATTGTTCCAGAGGACAATCAGTTCCAGGTGAACATTCTAGCGGTGAACATTCTAGCGGTGAACATTCTAGCGTTGAACATTCTAGCGTTGAACATTCTAGCAGTGAACATTCTAGCAGTGAACATTCTAGCAGTGAACATTCTAGCGGTGAACATTCTAGCAGTGAACATTCTAGCGGTGAACATTCTAGCGGTGAACATTCTAGCGGTGAACATTCTGATGGTGGATGCTCTAGCAGTGGACGCTCTCACCCAAGCGCCGGTGGAACAGCGGCACAGAATACCCCTTCAACCCAATCTTCTCAAGAGTTACACAGTGTGAACACAGCTCCAAGTGATGCAACATCTAGACACACACCACCGCCTGTGGGAGAGCATGGCTCTGATTCCTCAATTGCCCTGCGGTGTTTTCCTACGGCTCCTGAGCTCATAGGGAATACTGGGCCAGACATCAGGAACCCCATTGCCTCCCAGTCCATACATGCAGATGACCCGTCCCAAGTTCCTCCCAGCACAATGTCAGCATGCACCGTATCCCAGCAGAGTACCTCTTACAGCCAATCGCTTGCCACGAACCATGTGTTACCTGGATGTGATGTGTCGTCTTCATTCATGACACAACCTGCCAGTTCTCCGCCTGCCAATGCTGTCATTTATGCTGCCCTGGCTGACCACCAGAGACCCCCCATGAATCTCTTTAAGACACCCGGGGACCAGACTCCTCCCGAGAAACCCCCGGTCACCATTGAGGAGATCAAGCAGTGGCTTGAGAAAGGGACTGACATTCACTATACACTCTCCGAACTGAGGAAGCTGGTTGCTAGGTTAGAGAGTTTAAGTGTTCCTTGGGTGAACACGGACAATGTTATAGAAGCCATATTGAATTGCTTTTGGGATGGGGATATTCAAAACCTAATTCGTTGTAACGATCCAGAATTCGCAAGAGAGATGACAGGAGTGTCTGCCTTAGACGCAGATGAAAATAGAGTTGTTCTCAGAGCAGTTGACGGCATAAGCCTAGAGGAACTTTTGGATAAGTGTCCCTCTTTAACACACAGTGTTAGCTCCTCATCAGAAAGGTTTAGGTCCTCATGGTTGAATGTCAATGAGAAGGTGGGTGACATAGACCAAGAGCCGGGTGTAGCCTGGCCTCTGTGCTTTGTACCAGATATAGCAGAGGCAGAAGCCGTATCAAAAGAGCATGCAATAGACACAGAAACATCACATGTAGAGATGAATGAGGTGGCAGAGATGGAGAGAGGAAGAAAGACCGACATGGATACAGAGGTGTGGACAGATATGAAGATGGAGGCACGGACAAGGACAGAAACGGGTGTAGAAACAAGTAAAGAAACGGACACAGCTATGGAGGGGCCTAACCACAACGAAACTGGAAGACTGGACATGACCCAAGAGTCAACCAGCAACAGAGACCGCTGGTTAGATGAAGGGACTAGTTTAGACACCCTCTGTGACATCAACATTACCTTAGTGTCGTCTGAGGATGCCAAGAAGCTGTGTGACCAACTCAAAAATAGCCCAGGCCTTCTTATTGACTTAAGTGTACCACTCTCTGAAAATAAAGGTCAGACCAAGATTGGGCTGGACGAAGAAGGAATTGTGGGGCAGGAGGAACAAAACACACCAGATCTTCTGTCAGTTGAAGAAGAACCAGCGAGACCGGAGAAGAATGGTTTAGAACTTTCTTGCCGCCGCCCTGGTCTCGTTGAGACTTCTGACAAGTTTGAGTTGGGACTCTGTACAAACGGCATAACTGAGAGAAAGGAGCAGAAAGGAGATGCTTCAGAGATTGAGGGTGAAAGGAGAAAAGCACTCCACAACATACCGATGCCTGGGTACTTCTCCCTGTCAGTTGAGAGAGTGAACCCTGACCAGGAGGAGATGGAAGAGGTTAGCATTGAGTCAAAGTCATACGCAGAGGCTCATGATTTGAATATAGACTGGACTGAGCCCATTTCACCCAGAGACCTCAAATCTCCCAGCAAGGTCAGACCTGCTCAGACTGCCACTGTACTGCTCAACACTGCACCCGCGGCATCGTCGAGCGGGACACGTAGCCATGCGGCACGGGGAGCTGCATTGCGGACGGGGGAGCCTACAGCGTCGAGGACCACTTCAGGAGACTCCAGGAGTCAGCCGGCGGATCCACCTACATCGGCTATGGGACAGAATGCCCCTTCGTTGGGCCCTTTAGAGCCTCAACCAGCAGCAGTCCCTGTAGTCATGGCTGAGTCTTCAGTACTTGAGGCAGAAGCCAGATCAAAAGAGCATGCAATAGACACAGAAACATCACATGAAGAGATGAATGAGGTGGCAGAGATGGAGAGAGGAAGAAAGACCGACATGGATACAGAGGTGTGGACAGATATGAAGATGGAGGCACGGACAAGGACAGAAACGGGTGTAGAAACAAGTAAAGAAACGGACACAGCTATGGAGGGGCCTAACCACAACGAAACTGGAAGACTGGACATGACCCCAGAGTCAACCAGCAACAGAGACCGCTGGTTAGATGAAGGGACTAGTTTAGACACCCTCTGTGACATCAACATTACTTTAGTGTCGTCTGAGGATGCCAAGAAGCTGTGTGACCAACTCAAAAATAGCCCAGGCCTTCTTATTGACTTAAGTGTACCACTCTCTGAAAATAAAGGTCAGACCAAGACTGGGCTGGACGAAGAAGGAATTGTGGGGCAGGAGGAACAAAACACACCAGATCTTCTGTCAGTTGAAGAAGAACCAGCGAGACCGGAGAAGAATGGTCTAGAACTTTCTTGCCGCCGCCCGGCTCTCATTGAGACTTCTGACAAGTTTGAGTTGGAATTGGACATGACCCCAGAGTCAACCAGCACCAGAGACCGCTGGTTAGATGAAGGGACTAGTTTAGACACCCTCTGTGACATCAACATTACTTTAGTGTCGTCTGAGGATGCCAAGAAGCTGTTTGACCAACTCAAAAATAGCCCAGCCCTGGGGGAGCCTACAGCGTCGAGGACCACTTCAGGAGACTCCAGGATTCAGTTGGCGGATCCACCTACATCGGCTATGGGACAGAATGCCCCTTCGTTGGGCCCTGTAGAGCCTCAACCAGCAGCAGTCCCTGGAGTCATGGCTGAGTCTTCAGTGCTTGAGGCGCCTCCCCAAGGCCAAGGGGGAGCATCGTTGGCCCCCTTTGGAGAGGGGGGCTCATCTGGAGCTCCAGTACAGCAGAGGAGCCTGCCGCCACGATCCCGGAACCCACCTTTGTGGTCCTGGGACTACGATCTGTTCTAAGCATGACTCTTAACAATGACTCGAGGACGAGTCTTTTTGGACAAAGGGGCGGGGGGAGTGTAGTGTGATTGCCTGAGCAAGCTCACCCGAATTTGTGGGGTGAGCTTGGGCTGCACCTGCAGTTGCACGTGAACTCTGCCAGAGACTCTGCTAGGGTGTTAAAGTCAGCCAGAGACTCTGCTAGGGTGTTAAAGTCAGAGCCGGGAGACGGGCAAAGGAGAAGGGATACGCTGCGGTCTGGGTCTCCGACCCCTTTTCGCTGCAGGACTCACGTTCATCCTGGGGGGGGGGGGGGGTGGCGTGTTCGTGATCGGTTAGGGTCAACGGCACAGAGGAGCCAGTCAGCCAGGGGGTTTGGGGTCATTAGTGAGCCAGTGGGGGGGCTGATCGTTTAGGAGTGTTGCCCAGCTGCGCTCGTGTGATTGAAGTGTTGGCCTGCCGCCGCACTCTTGAGAACTTGTTCCTGCACCGCTGATGGTCTCCCCCCCCAGACAAAGACTCTCAGACAAAGACTCAAACGCTATATTGAGCCACATTGAACGGTTGCAGTCAACTGCTCCAACCCCAGGGAGGGTCTGGAAGAATCGGCAAGTTATGTGCCTTTTTAATTTACCTATGCACTTGAATGTCGTATTATTTTAGGCCTAGTAATTAAATGACGTGCACGTAAACGCGGTACCTGCCGATAAGTTGCCGCAACGTCAGTTACGTGCTACAAACATTCTTATTTTCGCAAAGTAAATTGAGCACATTGTGATGACTTGGGCAGGAAGTGATGTCATAGACGTGGTCTGCACGTCTTTATATTGCTTTGTTTACCTTCCTACAACACTGCTGACACGTGGTCTGCACGTCTTTTTTAACGTTGCTAATTGGTCACTTACTTACTAAACCCCAACCATACATGTATACAGTATTTTGTGTATTAAAAAAGGATGAAATGCCATTGCTTCTGTAATTCATGATTTCAAAGTTTATTTTCAAATATACTCAATACAATGTCAACATTCACATCTCATCTCCACTGAATTTGTTAAATGCAACTCCACTCCAAACTAAGACGTGTATGAGCGCCCTCTACTGGGAATATATCAAGTGCCCTGCAACAACACGTTATCCCAAATAAGGATTTTTATTAACTTTAACTTAAACTACCACAGTTACACACATCATGCCCAACTGTCATTGAGATCAGGTTCAAGTTACTAAGTGATAACAGTGGTACGGCTTCTCTCTTGTATGAATATGGTGGTATCTGCAGAAATTGTTCTCTTAGCCCTTCCCAGCCCGGAGAGCGTTACAATAACCCATCTTGCTAGTAATAAAAGCACGTACTATTCTTTCAGTATCAGTCTGGGAGAGGAAAGGTTTCACCTTGGCAATGTTTCTCAGGTGATAAAATTAGGTCCCTATCACATTCTTTATATGGGCCAAAGAACCAACAAAGGAAGATGAATCCAATTTAAAAAAATCTATTAAAACAAGGTAATATGTCATAAGTCAAGTAAGTGACCATATGGGACTATGTGTTCTACACTTCAGCGTTCAATGCAAGTGTTCACCATATTAAAGCCAAAAGCAGGTTTCCCCAAGTCTGAGAAGGCTAAGGGGGGATGTTGTGTATTGAACACATCACTACGGACATGCTCACAGACAATCTCCAACTCAGCAGGGGTAAAGGCAAGGCACGTTTATTTGTAGAGCACATTTCAGCAACAAGGCAATTCAAAGTGCGTTACATAAGACATTAAAAGCATCAAGACAAAGTGCAACACATAAAAGGTCATATAAAATGAAATGCGAAAAAAAAGACACTCTTTCCTTTATCACATACTGAAACCTTCTCTCTCTCCACTCTCTTACGTACAATGTCCTTCTGTATAGCTGCTCGCTGGCTTTTTCACCAGTGCCTCAAACATCCTTTCTGATCGAGGGACCACATCAGCTGTCAGTGGCAGAGCAGATACGGTAGAAGCCAAAGTTCACCCAGATTTCAATATACAGTAGTTAATCAAATTCAACTCTAAATAAAACTGTCTACGGGGAGCAATTCATTTGAGAGGGGTCAGGGAAGAATTTTTACAGCTCACTTCTGGCCCCCGGGTGATTACTTTTTTTTTTTTCTTCCCTCTGGAATATGTAGGGGTGGGTTGTATGCCCACCTCCCTTGTTCTCTGTAAAGCGCATTGTGTTGCCTCTGGGTATGAAATGCGCTATACAAATAAAGCTTTGATTGAAAGCTTTGATTGATTCATTTAGGGCACGTCTGCAGTGTGTGAAAGCTGTGGGTGGCCAGCTAGTACAAAAGAAAAAAAGACTTAAGCTTAGATTTTGAAGTGAAACCCATGACATTGTAGTATATATATATATAGGATATTCTTCCTTTTTTGGTTCTTTGGCCCATATATATAGAGTATATTCACTTGTTCTGAACAGCAGGGATATCTTTTTTTAGGATTGCCCATGCCATAGCATTTACACTTCTGCACAACTAACAATCAACACATCCTGGCATAGCTCCATATCTTTCAGAAATTGCTGAGTTTCCCGGCCTTACTGTAAGTCAACCGACGGCTTTGAAACATTCAGAATTCCCCCTTCATCACCATATAAAAACAGAAGTGTTAAAAGTATGCAAGACTGCACACTGAACGTTTGGGGCCCGTCTAGTGATTGCGGTCTCCCTAAGCGGGTACCCACACTCTGGGTGAAGGCATGGCGGATAGGCGATGACAGGAAAGAATAGCCTGCAAGCAAGATAGAGTTAGATTAGAATAGCATAACGTCTAATAGTTTCCAGTAACAGGAACACTGACTTACTGAACATGGTTTGTTCTGAGATAGGCGGGCTCCTAACCACAGCCACGACCGGTGCAGCTACGGTGCGGTGAGGTTTCCAGTTTCCAACACCGTCTACTCGCTCTCAGAGAGCTCTAGAGTGAGGGGGTCAGGGACCATGGAAACAAAGGATTGGAGACAATTACAGCAAAACACCATACAAGGTATAATTAGGTCTCGGCTGGAAAGTACAGTAGAACTAATTCCGGTGACAGTACCACCGACCCCAGATGGCAAGCGGATCTGGGCCATATACAGGCCAGATCTGGCCCTGAATTATTACACATCCACTTGCTATCTGGGACGCATTCTAATCAAACCTCTGGCTGTAACATATACTGTACTATAGTGGGGGGTTGAGATTCATTCATTCATTCATTCATTCATTCATTCATTCATTCATTCATAACCTTTGTTTAGTTTCTCGGGAATACAATGCAGGGCAATACAGGCCCTCATTTTTCAATGTAGCCGAGATTACAAAACAAGAAGCAACAATAAAAACAATGTTAAACATCATGTCATCACAAATAATAATATAATTTAAAATTAAACACAATAAACCGAGACGTGTTACTCTGTAGATGTTTGCACTATCAGCATTGCCAGCCATTACTAACATCATGTCACTCTGGTCCTTCATTCAACTGACTGTTCATTCCCAGATAGCAAGCGGATCTGGGCCATATACAGGCCAGATCTGGCCCTTGTGGCTTAGTTCCGGCCCATATATGGCCCAGAATTATTACACATCCGCTTGCTATCTGGGTTTTAAGTCCCACATCTCACATGGATTATCAAACATTATCTTAAGGTTGTGTTGGCCAGAGCATGTTATAAGCCCTGGTAACAGAAGTATAGACAGAGTTTGAGTTGAATCATTCTGTCTTGCAATGGAGGATGTTGTGGAGCATGCAGTCAGACTGGGGCAGGTCCTGGACCAGTAGCCTGTTCTCTTCGCGTCTGTAGACCAGGAGGTGCAGAGGGATGCCCTTGAACCTAGCCACTGCATGTTACAATTTAGAATAGGTCTCAACTTCCTGTCAAATAGACCCCACATGAGCAACTGTACCCATGCGTTTCATTGTACGGGCAGACTTTCAATTCTGACTCTGGCAGTAGGGAAACTGTGGTTTCCTTTCTGGTTCTGGCATTAACCAATGAGCGTTAAGTTCCTAGTTTCAGTCTGATTTCCACTAATGAAATATGTTTGTCATTAACACATCATCAGTGCCTTCATCCTACCACATTCCATTTCCACAAAACAGTCTCTACATTTCTAAGAATTCTCCAGCGTGAACAAAAAGCTGAGAGTGCCATTTGTTCAACGTGCTTTTAGCTTGTGAAACTAGCCCCATCAGGCCTTGGTACTTTCAGATTGGCTTTGCCAAGGGCTACTGTAGCTCAGTTGGTAGAGCGGGCCGTTCAATGATCGAAGGGTCAGTGGTTCGAATCCCAGCTCCGACTGTCCACATGTCGAAGTGTCCTTGAACACCTAACCCCAAATTGCTCCCAATGAGCAGGTTAGCACCTTGCATGGCAGCTACCGCCATGTGTGTGTGAATGGGTGAATGAGAGGCCATTGTAAAGCGCTTTGAGTGCCGCTATGGTGGAAAAGCGCTATATAAGTGCAGTCCATTTACTCAGAACATTGAGTTTTTGTGCTTAAAGTTCTAATTATTTCAACTTTGACCTTGCATAGGTGCTGACAACTATGCATTAACCAGTAGATTTACATGGGTGATACTATCAACTATGTATTAACAAGTAGCTTTACATGGGTGATAGAATCAAAGTGCAAAACAGAAGATGACATTTTTTGACCTCATCTGCACAATATTGCATGACTGAAGTGAACAGGCCTGAACCATTACACTAACCACCATTCACCATTTCACCATTCATTTACACTAACCACCATTCACCATTTCACCATTCATTTACACTAACCACCATTCACCATTTCACCATTCATTTACACTAACCACCATTCACCATTTCACCATTAATTTACACTAACCACCATTCACCATTTCACCATTCATTTACACTAACCACCATTCACCATTTCACCATTCATTTACACTAACCACCATTCATCATTTCACCATTCATTTACACTAACCACCATTCACCATTTCACCATTCATTTACACTAACCACCATTCACCATTTCACCATTCATTTACACTAACCACCATTCACCATTTCACCATTCATTTACACTAACCACCATTCACCATTTCACCATTCATTTACACTAACCACCATTCACCATTTCACCATTCATTTACACTAACCACCATTCACAATTTCACCATTCATTTACACCAACCACCATTCACCATTCATTTACACTAACCACCATTCACCATTAATTTACACTAACCACTATTCACCATTTCACCATTCATTTACACTAACCACCATTCACCATTCATTTACACTAACCACCATTCACCATTTCACCATTCATTTACACTAACCACCATTCACCATTTCACCATTCATTTACACTAACCACCATTCACCATTTCACCATTCATTTACACTAACTAAAGAAAAGAGAGCTGAGCCAAAAGGCAAAGCTCTCGATCTACCGGTCTATCTTCGTCCCCACCCTCACCTATGGTCATGAAGGATGGGTCATGACCGAAAGAACGAGATCACGGATACAAGCGGCCGAAATGAGTTTTCTCCGGAGGGTGGCTGGGGTCTCCCTGAGAGATCGGGTGAGAAGTTCAGTCATCCGGGAGAGACTTGGAGTAGAGCCGCTGCTCCTTTGCGTCGAAAGGAGCCAGTTGAGGTGGTTCGGGCATCTAGTGAGGATGCCTCCTGGGCGCCTCCCTAGGGAGGTGTTCCAGGCGTGTCCGGCTGGGAGGAGGCCGCGGGGTAGACCCAGGACCAGGTGGCGGGACTACATCTCCGCACTGGCCTGTGAGCGGCTAAAGATTCCCCAGGCAGAGCTGGTTGATGCTGCTAGGGAAAGGGATGTCTGGGGCCCCCTGCTGGAGCTGCTGCCTCCGCGACCCGACCCTGGATAAGTGGATGAAGATGATGATGATGATGATGATGATTTACACTAACCACCATTCACCATTTCACCATTCATATACATGGCTAAACATCTCCATCACTCATTAGCTTCGTTTAGGCTAATTAGGATCCAGCACTTAATTGAGCTATAGATTAAATGATAGATTTCATCAATTATGTTTGATGTGTTATTAAGTTATATTAAGATGAAGGAACTACTTGGGAAGCACAATATTAAACTCTCCATGCAGTCGACATCATTCCCAACATCACGGTCTGGCTACTAATAGACAACATAGTCTGGCTTTTACTGAACATGTTGGTTTGCATTTTCTGTTCCTGATTCTGGGTCTTTCACAGCAAGTGAAATCAATTAAAGTGTCATGTGGTTCTGTGGCTCAACCATGCAGAATGGTTTCATAACCTCCAAAGTGATTCTGACCGAAATGAAACAGTCCAGATTCTGTAAAGGTTGAGGTCAATATCAAAGAGAGTAATCTACATGAAAATATTGAAATCTATTTGTGAAAGTAATTCATTCATTGTCATATCCACCAAGGTGAATGGGACCAAGCTGGAAAACACACTGTGAAAAGAAATTATCAGTACTATAATAACAGTAAATACATTATCAGTACTATAATAACATTCAATCAATCAATCAAATGAAAAAAAAAAAAAATCAGTTAAGAGTAATGTTCCTTCTAAATCCTTTTGTGACTCTGGCCTCTGGTTCTGTGATACTGTAAGAATATTTATCAATTTTCAGATGAATGTGCATTTTGTACGTACATTTTGCTATGAGTGATACACTACACATTAAAAATAGAAAAACGAGTCTTTGTTATTACAATTGCCCAACCACAACCACAAATTAAAAAAACTGATGTGGATGCAGACAGTTAAAGGATGGATAGAGCTTTTTTTGGTTTTCCGTCAGTGTGGGGAAATAGTGAGGGATCGCCCACTTCCTGGTTTGTAGCTATAAACCCACAGCACACTTCAGTCAGCGGCAGAACACTTGGCTGATCTTCCTCGTCGCTGGTCCGCTCACCTACCCAGCCTCAAACCTCAAGATATCCAGCCTCAAACCTCAAGATACCCAGCCTCAAACCTCAAGATACCCAGCCTCAAACCTCAAGATACCCAGCCTCAAACCTCAAGATACCCAGCCTCAAACCTCAAGATACCCAGCCTCAAACCTCAAGATACCCAGCCATGGCAAACAAGCAGCTTGTCTTCAGCGCCTTGACCCTCTGCTACATTGTTGCAGTTAACGGTGAGTTATTTCATTTCATACTATTTTTTCTATCATTAATCAAAATCATATCAGGCCTATTATCAGTTAACATGTCTGAAAGCGAATATTAATAACCATAATGATAATCATCATAATTTTATGATTTAAAGTACTTCACCTCAGAGCTATAAATCTATTCTGTGTCAGAATGTGACCGTATGGTTACTGGTTACACACATCCTAATCTGCACTTCATTCTCCAGCCTTTCCGGAAGGATTCGCTCCTGCGCTCAAGTGTCGCTGTATTCGGACGTCCCCTGCCCCCATCGCACCGCGATTCATCCAGAAGATGGAAGTCTTGCCCCCCGGCGCCCACTGCCGTCAGACTGAGATCATGTGAGTGGGCCACACACAGCTCAGAACGACACGGGGGAAGTGGAAAGTGAAATGGCGTCCTTTGCTGTCTGAAGGTCTTCTAGGAGAGTTGGGGAAACTGGAGCATTTAATCAAACTAACAGATTTCTAATCTCCATTAGAATCACGAAGAAGAACAACGCCGCCGTTTGTGTGACTCCGGGTGAAAAATGGATCGAGGACCTCATCAGGTCTTTACACAGGTTAATCCCTCAGTAGCTCTCTCACACACACACGCACCCACACATAAGCAAAAGAGTCCTATGATATTTCTTGCGTTAGGAACTTCCAGCAGGCGATGATTGTCTTCGTGTCTCTTTGCAGGAAGATCAAACAGAAGAGAGCAACAGCAGCTCGTATCTCCACCACTCTCACACCCAGCACAGCATAACCTCACTATCCACCACTCTCACACCCAGCACAGCATAACCTCACTATCCACCACTCTCACACCCAGCACAGCATAACCTCACTATCCACCACTCACACACCCAGCACAGCACAGCATCACCTCACTATCCACCACTCACACACCCAACACAGCATCCACCACTCTCACACCCAGCACAGCATAACCTCACTATCCACCACTCTCACACCCAGCACAGCATCCACCACTCTCACACCCAGCACAGCATAACCTCACAATCCCCCACTCTCACACCCAGCACAGCATCCACCACTCTCACACCCAGCACAGCATAACCTCACTATCCACCACTCACACACCCAGCACAGCATCACCTCACTATCCACCTCTCACACACCCAGCACAGCATCACTATCCACCACTCACACACCCAGCACAGCATCACCTCACAATCCCCCACTCACACACCCAGCACAGCATAACCTCACTATCCACCACTCTCACACCCAGCACAGCATAACCTCACTATCCACCACTCACACACCCAGCACAGCCTCACTATCCACCACTCTCACACCCAGCACAGCATAACCTCATTATCCACCACTCACACACCCAGCACAGCATAACCTCACTATCCACCTCTCACACCCAGCACAACACACACTCACAATCCACCACTCACACACCCAGCACAGCATAACCTCACTATCCACCTCACACACCCAGCACAGCATAACCTCACTATCCACCACTCTCACACCCAGCACAACATAACCTCACTATCCACCTCACACACCCAGCACAGCATAACCTCACTATCCACCTCACACACCCAGCACAGCATAACCTCACTATCCACCACTCACACACCCAGCACAGCATCACCTCACTATCCACCTCTCACACACCCAGCACAGCATAACCTCACTATCCACCACTCACACACCCAGCACAACATAACCTCACTATCCACCACTCTCACACCAGCACAGCATAACCTCACTATCCACCACTCACACACCCAGCACAGCATAACCTCACAATCCACCACTCTCACACCCAGCACAGCATAACCTCACACTCCACCACTCTCACACCCAGCACAGCATAACCTCACTATCCACCACTCTCACACCCAGCACAGCACAACCTCACTATCCACCACTCTCACACCCAGCACAGCATAAACTCACTATCCACCACTCTCACACCCAGCACAGCATAACCTCACAATCCACCACTCACACACCCAGCACAGCATCCACCACTCACACACCCAGCACAGCATCACCTCACTATCCACCACTCTCACACCCAGCACAGCATAACCTCACTATCCACCACTCTCACACCCAGCACAACATAACCTCACTATCCACCTCACACACCCAGCACAGCATAACCTCACTATCCACCTCTCACACCCAGCACAGCATAACCTCACTATCCACCACTCACACACCCAGCACAGCATCACTATCCACCACTCACACACCCAGCATAGCATAACCTCACTATCCACCTCACACACCCAGCACAGCATAACCTCACTATCCACCACTCTCACACCCAGCACAACATAACCTCACAATCCACCACTCACACACCCAGCACAGCATAACCTCACTATCCACCACTCACACACCCAGCACAGCATCACTATCCACCACTCACACACCCAGCACAGCCTCACTATCCACCACTCACACACCCAGCACAGCATAACCTCACTAACCTGGACCTGGTGAAACACTTCGGACAAATGCGCACAACGCAAACATGTTAATGTGAAATCTGTTGAAATGACCTAAGTATCCTACTTACTGTAGGTAATCAGAACAAGAACAAAATAAACATATACTGTACAAGACGTGGAAATGAATAAAACAACATGTTTTACTTTTTAAAAATGACAATTTTATTGCCTAAGTGTTGAGAGGGGTGGGACGATGGATGATACAAGTGCAGATGAAAGTGTATGGTTTCAATCGATGTGAACATAATCAGAAAACAAACACCGTTTTCCCAAAGTAATACAAAGTCAGCACCGCCTCCCCATATTGACATACAACTGTATCCTTCAGGACAGAAGGGGGTAGTAGGCTAGCCCTTCATCATCATCATCATCATCGTCAAATACCATGGCTCCCTCAATGTGAACGTCGATGGACGTCGATCTCCTCTTTCCAGCTTTTGTCAATACGTGTTGTGATTATGGACAGGCAAAATGTATGATGGGTTATTCCACAAGTCTCATAAGAACCATAACACCTCTATTGTGGATGCTGGTTGCTAGGTGACGGGTTGAAACGCCATTGCTGAAACTGGCTATGAAGGGCCCGTTTAAGACAGGCGATTGTGGTATGACTAGACTTTGGGGGTGGATTGGACTTGTCCAAGTGTAGTTTAATACACTACTAGTTCAAGGGGGACAGACGGGATATTCCGCCAGAGGTGCATGGCTATGCAGAACAAAGCTATGTGTCTTTTCACTCCAATAAACATGGCCGTCCTAACATCTGCATGGCTTTTGACCTGAATCATCATATCAGCACGAGCATTTCTTCACTGAGGAAGCTTCATCTAAGAGACTAAACCATATTCATCAAATCCTAGCTTTCTCCAAACAAAGTTTTTCGCTAACGGAACATTTTTAACTGCTTTGTGCCGAGAATATGTAATAACGACCTGAATGAGCAAAATACAAAAATGCACGTCTAGTCTATCAGTTATGATACAGGTACATTCAGAAATCACGTTTTTGTGTGACTAAGCCAGCACTCTGTGACGCCAACTATGACAGTTGAGAAGGCTGACAATCAATCGAATGAACAATCATAAGTGAAGCAGCACATCTTTGGTCGAACTAAAAGCCCACTAGTGTCCTCAACCGCAGACAGCGTTGGATCTGCTAGCACGGAAGACACGAGCACCACGTGCCGTCGATAAACAATCCAAATAAAGGAACATCTGTTAAGGCAAGAGTGATGGCCACACAAAAACCCAGAATCCAAAGTTATGTGACACGCACACATATCCTGAAGTAGATAGCTCTGGTCCACAGTGGTCATCACAGAACGCCATTTTCTATTTGAAATGATCTCATTCCCCTACAGATGATGCAGGGACAGAATAAAAAAGAGCAAAGGATGGATGAATGGGTGGGTGGATGGATGAATGGGTGAATGGATGAATGGATGATTGAATGATTGAATGAATGAATGGATGGATGAATGGATGATAGGAAGGAAGGAAGGAAGGAAGGAAGGAAGGAAGGAAGGAAGGAAGGAAGGAAGGAAGGAAGGAAGGAAGGAAGGAAGGAAGGAAGGAAGGAAGGGATGGGATGGAGGCACTGGGTTACTCGTTGAGCTTCTTTGTCTCATGGGCAGTGCTGCTGTTGGAGAGAGAGTACAAACGAGGCACGTTGTTGTAAAAAATGTGAGGTGTGCTCTATAAAACAAACGCTGATACACTTGTAGTACAAATTAGTGAATGGGCTCATGACAAAATTGGCTGTGATTGATTTTCAATGGGATGTATATGAGGGTATATTAGGATACATTTGGAAGATGCTGGGATAAAAAGGAGGGGGTAGGAGTCCTTCAGAACTCCCATAAAGGAGGAAAATCAGATGGAAAAAGGGACAAAAAATGGATTTTAGAAGACGGATCATCTCAACATGAACAGTATTGATTGACATTCAAATCCTCAAATGTGGAGAAATAAAAGCCATCAAGACGGTCTTTTTAAATCTAGAACATTTATCTCTTTTCAAAAGCTTGTAATACTGAATTGTACAAAGGACCAATTGTAGACTGCATTTCAATTAGAGACAAAAATGCCCATAGTTTAAAAACAAGTTTGATGGAGTCACTGGTTCTCCCACTGTTTTCGGAGGGTTGAAACTGCAGGGGGTGGGTTGTCACAAACAACGGTGGTGCACTGGACATAAGGTACAAACACCACACACACGTTTGACTTGGTGACAGACATCACCCCTAGTTGGGGAATGTTACATTCCCCAAACAGATGCTACAATAAGTACTTGTGGTCACTCAAGACAATTGTTGCCTTGTTTTATATACAAATACCCCGTGAAATGAGAGTTGGGAGTGAAGTATGGGCCTCGCACTGCTCACAGAAGCTGATTTCACAGAAGTCATTGAAATCTGAGGCGTACTTGTTAGCGTAACGGTTAATTAGCATCAAATGTGCAAATGACGCAAAGCATCTCCCTGCCAAGGCAAGTTATGCGCTGCAGCTAAAAACTGGATAAACGGTAGAGGCTAGCAACACTATAAAGTGTCTTTTAAATGCTTCGCTGATAAAACCCTACGTTCGATCACCATAGTTAAGCTACAAAGAGTGAAGGCTACTTGTGTATATCAACTAGGCACAACAGCTTGTGATAGGTTGACTACTAGCGTATGTGTAACTAACACACATGGTCGTCCTAGTGTTAGGGGCTGAACTATTTTGACAACTTTTTTCAAAGTGATAGTTTCTTATTTGGTTTTGTGACGGAGGGGGAATTCACAGGACTGATGGTATTTTTAAATGCATAGTACAGCCTTCAGACAAAGGCTAATTTAGTAGATATTTAAATAATATACACATAATTTCACTATTGGTTTGAATCCATTGTGATCTGGCGAATATATATATATACATATATATATATTTATATATATATATATATATATAGTTATATATATATACACATACATACATACAGTATGGATCAATGACGTCTGTCATTCAGTGTAACGCTGAGTGTAAAAAAAAAAAGAAGAAAAAAAGTAGTATTCAAAATAAAATAATGTCCTTTTTTCTGGGTGGTTTATATTTCTTCCAGTCTGAGCATGGATATATGAACTTGCGATTATGAAATAAACTACTGTGTAGCGTTGTACTGAATGACATGGGACACCTTTTCATTACTGACCCAGATTAGATTAGATTGATAGATAGACAGACAGGTCGATAGACAGGATCAGCTCTGCTCAGGGAGGAAATAAGCTCTCTCTCATAAATAAATATGACATCGCATGGCAATGCTTGTGTGATCTGTTCAGGCTGTTTAGCCATTGGGTAATTGGTATTTTTACCACTTGCTTTGGCAATGTAAACATACTGTATGTTACCCATGCCAATAAAGCCCTTTGAATTGAATTGAAATATAATTGTTTGGGTTTCTGACTCGCAGACAGGACGAACAATTTAGACTACAGTCCATTGCATAATTAGTCAGATTGGACCTACTGTACAATCTGAATGTGTACGAGTGTGAATGTCCACGGGTCTTTTGATGTGATGGCGGGGAAGCCATGGCTTCTTATGAGCCCGTCTGTCAAACCCCAGCTGAGGAGGACTGGGCTGCAGTGATTGGAGTAAAGCTAACAATGTCTCGGGTTCAACTTTGTTGACTGCGTTTGTGATAAGAGGTTTTCTGATGACTCTTTTCTGCTGACTATAGTCCTGTCTATTGTCGCTGCTCTTAAGCTGATCCCATCTCTAGGACACAATTATTGTCAAGACTCTAGCAGACCAGGTGCAAACAGTAAAAGCCAACTAAGGCACTAATGCACACGATGGATCAGGGCGCAAGACTGAACTATGTATAGAATCAGCCGCACCGTGACTATAAAGCTGCACTAACTCAATGCTATGTTGTCTGATCACACTGAGTACCCTGTACTGTCTGTGATTGGCCAGAGATCTCGTACGCTGTTGTACTCAATAAATCTGATTGAGTCTGATCTACAATTCTGCTCCGGCGTACTCCTTCCTCTCAACATTTGAATCTTCAATATCAAATCTACATCATTTATCAGTTTGAATATGGAGAAATAAATAAAGGGCTCTCAAGTGAGACACCGCCACCGTCGCCCGCGTCTGCCGGGTTCAATGCAGCTCGCTGTCCCGCCCCCGGAGCCTGATTGGAGCAGCTGGGAACGCCCACACGCCCAAATAAGGCTGTAGAACAACGCCCCCACGTTGCTGATTGAGTGGAGCGTTGTCGTGGAAATTAGTAGTGTTTAGAGGTTTGTTAGGCCGTAAGGTCAAGGTTCATCTTGGGAGAGCAACTGGAGAGACCAGCGAGCCCTGGAACAACACGCTTCCAAATCCTGCAAGATTGTAGGTTTTTAAACAAAGATTTGTCGTTCAATTTAACGCGTCGAGCATTTGTTGACTTATCTCGCCGGTTTCCGGAGTAGCAAAATCATTAAGAACTAGAAGCTCAATGCATAACTTTGCCTTGGGTTAGGGACACATTACTGGCCAGCGATGTTGACAGGTGAGAGGACATGCATAGTGTCAACACCGCAGCATGGGAAGGTGAGAACAGCGTGATACCGGAGATCTTTTCTATGCTGGCCGGGTTGGGATCCTTCTTAAAAGACTAGTGGTCTCCAAAGTTTAGAGACAAGAACATTTCATACATATAATACCTCCTGGTAATACTTAGAGCACATTTCTCCTGTCACCAGGGACTCTTAATAGAACAACATTTACACTTACAAATACGATTCCTTGCCTTTAGACAATAACATAGGGTCACCTTTTAGATGTTGAAATATACTTTTGAACTTTGATTAAACATTACACCCGTTAAAAAGTAAGAAGGTCGCACACTCAAAATGTTCTCTGCTGTGACTTATAATAAACCAACGTTAGTCTCTGTCAGATTGTCTAGTTTATTAAAAGTCACGGCAGAAAAGAAGATTTGATTGTGTGACTTACTTACTTTTTAATGTTGATGTTCTGTTAGTCTGCACCTCTGAAAACGTAGTGTGTGCTCCTTTCTGTTTATTATGTATAAAATATAACGCTGCCATGAAATGCGATTCCAGAACAGTTGAACAGCACTCCTTGGAAAGTGAAGCAGGTATATCAAGTGAGAGTGACTGTGTCTGTCACTGTGATAGTGTAACTGACAAATCCACAAACAGTCCCCATAACCCACCTAAGGCCTAGGAACTGACACGAGGACGACTAGAACTTGGGGTTCATGTTTTAAAGCAGCACATCGTCATAAAACGACCGCATCCCAACCCTAAATTTGGTATCAAGCCGTTCGAGCGGCGAACAAAGGGAAAACACGGACCATATCGTGTGCAAAGAACAAAAAAAAGGAGAGACAGCAGGCGAATACTTCACTCCTTTGAGATAGAGGAGAGAGAGAGGGAGAGAAAGAGAGAGAGAGAGAGAGAGAGAGAGAGAGAGGTGTGGGGCTATGTCTGTCTGAGTTTGAGAGTGATCGGTGTAGTGAGACTGTACAGGGTCCTTTGGGCTGAGACCGTATGAAAGGGCTGGGGTGGGGGGCTTGTGGCGGGGGGGGGGGCTGCACTACCTGTGGACGGGCAGGTGCAGCCCATTGAGGGGGGGCAGGGGCAGGGGCGAGGGCGGGGGTGGGTGGAGCTCCAGCTGGGCCAGGAGGGAGAAGTGGTCGGAGGGGATGTGCGGGTGGGGGCAGCCCGTGATGGCGTTGTCCGTCAGCCACTGGCTCTCCAGGGGGCCCAGCAGGCCCAGAACGCTCATGTGGGTCCTGGAGAAGAAGATGTAGTCGATCACGCCCTGCGGAGAGAGAGGGAGGGAGGGAGGGAGGGAGGGAGGGAGGGAGGGAGGGAGGGAGGGAGGGAGGGAGGGAGGGAGGAGGAGGAGATAACGGAGGTGAAATGACGGGGTCTCCGGATCAAACGGCACCTCGAGCGACGGATAAGAGCCCAACCTTGAAGTCGTAGGTGTAGTTGGTGTAAACCTAACCTTGAAGTCGTAGGTGTAGTTGGTGTAAGCCTAACCTTGAAGTCGTAGGTGTAGTTGGTGTAAGCCTAGGTGTAGTTGGTGTAAGCCTAGGTGTAGTTGGTGTAAGCCTAGGTGTAGTTAGTGTAAACCTAACCTTGAAGTCGTAGGTGTAGTTGGTGTAAACCTAACCTTGAAGTCGTAGGTGTAGTTGGTGTAAACCTAACCTTGAAGTCGTAGGTGTAGTTGGTGTAAGCCTAGGTGTAGTTGGTGTAAGCCTAACCTTGAAGTCGTAGGTGTAGTTGGTGTAAGCCTAGGTGTAGTTGGTGTAAGTCTAACCTTGAAGTCGTAGGTGTAGTTGGTGTAAGGCATCAGGTTGTTCTCGTAGGCGCTCTTCAGCTGGAAGCTGTGTGTGACGCTGCCGTCCGAGGCGCCGTTCCTGCCGTTGCAGCTGAAGTTGGTCAGACAGTCGCTGTAGCGCAGCTCCTTGAAGTCCTTGTGGTTCTCGGCCACGCCTCCGTTACTCAGATACTCCACCACACCTTCGCCAGACACACGGACGTTCGGGTCACAAGTTACAAATAAACTCACTTGTTTAACTGGTGGCTACAATTCCTTTTTTGTTTCATTCTGGAAATCTCACTCATCAATTTCTAGTCACAATACCATTATCATAACTCAATATCAACTCAATATCCCAATAATCATTCTTAAAAAATGCCTACCTACACAGAAGGTATCCTCCACTATAAAACGAGCAGCTCAAATCAAGCAATCTGATTGGTTCATAGATGTGATACATTTACCATACACCACGGCTATGACGTCTAATTTCTTTGCACAATTTAGTATCACTCCACTCCACTTAAAAAAAAGGCAAAATGTTGCCTTTGCTGTTGTAATTTTGGCTTTGCAACTGTAAATATTTCACCATATGAAATGTTTATATTTATTCAGGTGAGAGAGTAATCATGTAGATTCCCAATATGTGGTCACTTTATCAAAATGTAAAGCGAGATGTGTGAGTTCACTGGCAGGCTGGGTCTGTAACCTGAGGGTCCCTAGAAGTGGGTCCCCTAACCGCTGAGTGTGCGCTGGTACATCTGCTTGCATCAAACACCATGAATTGTTTTGCATCAAAAGATAATTTAGGGATGTATAGAAATGAATTACTGGCTTTATCCAGGTGAGGCTGTGAAGTCCTCTAATTCACCCATTCACACACACATTCACACACCAATGACCTCTCATTCACCCATTCACACACACATTCACACACCAATGGCGGCAGCTGCCATGCAAGGTGCTAGCCTGCTCATTGGGAGCAACTTGGGGTTCAGTGTCTTGCCTAAGGACACTTCAACATGTGGACAGTCGGAGACGGGATTCGAACCGCCGACCCTACGATCACTGAACGACCCGCTCTACCAACTGAGCTACAGCCGCCCCGCCGCTCGTCGTGAGCTATAGCTTAGTTGTGTATTTAATAGGGCTCTGCATGTAACAATATACGACGTATATTCTGACCGCGGTGACCGTCAGCTCTTCAGAGCGCCGCTCCTGTTCACTCACCGGAGTCGGGCAGCGAGTTGAGGTCGGCGCACAGGACGATGGGGATGGAGGCGGGGTCGGAGGTCGGCGTGCC
Organism: Borostomias antarcticus; assembly: GCF_949987555.1. Taxonomy (NCBI): domain Eukaryota; kingdom Metazoa; phylum Chordata; class Actinopteri; order Stomiiformes; family Stomiidae; genus Borostomias; species Borostomias antarcticus. The sequence continues at coordinate 2,296,324 of NC_140239.1, read as the reverse complement.
GGCGGCCAGGGAGGCCGACGCCCTCTCGGCGATGCTCTTCAGCTCCGACAGGAACATCATGGTCTGGATCAGCTTGACGTCCGAGTACTCGGGGTCCCAGTGCATGTGGGCGTTGGCCACTAGGAGGCGCTGTTTCTCCTGCAGGGGCTTCATACCTGGGGGCCCAGACAGTGGGGCTCGCTATCACATGAGCTGAACTTGAGGTCGTTGGTGTTAGGATGTGGGTATTTTCTGTTAGTTATTCCAGAATTTTCATTGAAAAAACAATTACATACTTGAAGTTAATTTGGAATGATTATGCATAATTTATGTCATTAGTATCAACTCTTTTGGATACTTGCATTTTTGTCCAACCTCACTTGTTGAATTGACAGAATTGAGATGGAAATGAGCCATGGTAAGTAGAGACTGCCATCTACTGGTACAGTTAGGTAGTGTCGAAATAAAACATGGTGTCATCTTTATACACCGCATGAGAAATGTTCTATGTCTCCAGCGTCTGCCTGACCTGTTGTGAACATCCTGACCTCTAGAGAACATGTTTGTTGAGAACATCCTGACCTCTAGAGAACATGTTTGTTGGGAACATCCTGACCTCTAGAGAACATGTTTGTTGAGAACATCCTGACCTATAGAGAACATGTTTGTTGAGAACATCCTGACCTCTAGAGAACATGTTTGTTGAGAACATCCTGACCTCTAGAGAACATGTTTGTTGAGAACATCCTGACCTCTAGAGAACATGTTTGTTGAGAACATCCTGACCTCTAGAGAACATGTTTGTTGAGAACATCCTGACCTCTAGAGAACATGTTTGTTGAGAACATCCTGACCTCTAGAGAACATGTTTGTTGAGAACATCCTGACCTCTAGAGAACATGTTTGTTGAGAACATCCTGACCTATAGAGAACATGTTTGTTGAGAACATCCTGACCTCCAGAGAACATGTGTTAGTTGTGAACATCCTGACCTCCAGAGAACATGTCTTTGTTGACCTCCAGCAGCACGGCCACTCCGATGTTGTCCTTGGTCATCACCCGGTTGAGCATCACCTCGGAGCCCTCGGAGTTGGCCATGGCCACCTGGTTGAACTCCACCGTGTGTTTCGACAGCAGGGTAAACCTGGAAAAACAACGCAGACATGACCCTCCACGTCAGATGCGCGTCCTATGAAAGAGGTACCCAAGAATTCGAGCTGTCGTGTCGCCTTAACTTGTGTAAAATCACATTTCATACAAAGATTTCTTAGAATTTCTTACAAACGTATCGGCTTCTATAAATATATTTCATATGAAAAAGGTAACAAACAGAGTCACTGAGAGATGCTACAACTCGCCGCTAAACTGGAATGAGGTTCGTTCGTTTCGTCTCACTTCTCGGTCTTGAAGAACACGGCGCAGCCGTCGACGTGCTTGCGCTCCTGCTCCGACATCAGTTTGGCACGAGACTTTGGACAGAAACAGCCGTCGTAACCGCGCTCCTTCAGCGTTTCCAGGAAGAGGGTGTAGTATTGCTCCGTCTCCACCTCCTGGGGCGACGGCGTAGACAAGATAGTTCGGAGATATTAAAACACAATCCGGTACTAATTCTGGGAGCTGCAGTTGCTTTCACCTCGCCATGTTATATGCCATGTTATATGCCATGTTATATGCCATGTTATATGCCATGTTATATGCCTTGTTATATGCCATGTTATATGCCATGTTATATGCCATGTTATATACCATGTTATATGCCTTGTTATATGCCATGTTATATGCCATGTTATATGCCATGTTATATGCCTTGTTATATGCCATGTTATATGCCATGTTATATGCCATGTTATATGCCACGCTAGAACGACACAATTGAGCGAAACTTTGTTTTCAGACGTTCCCATTCACAGACTCTCCTTTACAAGTGCAATATTCACAACATGATTCTTGTTGCTAGTCGATCTATAGAGCTGCGTTGGGTAAAAGCAGACGGTGATATCGGTCACTGGGTGACGGCTGTCCGTCCAGGGGAGACCGACCTGCAGACTGATGATGTCAGCGTCACAGCTGGTGATGTCCTCCATGATGCCCTTCTTCCTGTAGTCCCAGTTCAGTGCCCAGGAGGGGCAGTAGCCGTACAGCTGCCTGGTGGCGTACTTGTCACAAAGCACGTTGTAGCACATGACTGTGAACACGGCTGGGTAGAGGGGAAGTGATGGGTTAGTGCTACAACAACAACAACAACAACAACAACCATTACATAAACAAAGTGCTACTGCACCTACAAGGGTTTCTGCTGGTTAAAGTTAATACACTTGTAAATACAAATGCAAGACAGGTGTGTCCATTGTGACTAATACCAGCGAGAGTAATAGCTTCTGGTAGGAATCCATCCATCCATCGTCATCCGCTTATCCATGGCCGGGTCGCAGCCCGGTAGGAATATTAGACATAAAATATCTTGCATAGCTAGCATTCAGAGTTATCCACAAGTTCTTCTTCCTGCTTTCGTTCAGAGCAGACGCTTTTGTTGCTTGCTCCTGCTCTTGTACACCCCCCCCCCCCTTTCCCTCTCATTGTAATTGCCTTGTACTGTATTTTGTATGTCGTAATTGTCGTATTGCATTTTGTATGTCGCTCTTTCTTCCTTTTTATCTGTTATTTGTATTGTGAAGCGCTTTGTTAGGAAGCATGATGGCGGCGCTACGCCCGACAGCAGCCAGCCACTCTCCAATTCCTGGCGTTTCTTGTTAGTCCTTTGTTTTTGTTTGTCTCCCTTTGTACCTGGGCTGCGCCCCGGGCTGATGTAACAGTTGGTTGGGGGGCGCATTATAAATAAAAATAACATAACATAACATAACAAGTACCTGTTGGGATCATTTGGTCGCGCTCTTTCAAGGTGATCCAAGGTCTTTGAGGAAGTTGTTCTGGATGCACTAAACACAAAGGTGGAGAACAGACGTTCAGACCTCTCTTGTTCAGGGAACACCAAACCAGGCAGTCCGCCTCTGGTGCTCAGGTTCGGACTAAACGTTCGGTTAAGAGTGCATGACAAAGCTATTGTTCTCCGGTAACCTGAATCGGCAGCATCATTTACCTGCTAGATTGTCGAGCATGTAGTTCAAAAGCTTTCTGGTTCCGTCTGGTTCCTGGTAGAGGTTGAGGATGTCTTGGGACAAAGGGTTACCTGGCGAAGTACGAGAGTCTGCATGTGAGATGCAGCCACACGTCTGACAGGAAAAGAACCTTTGGTTCCAGATATGACATCGGTTACGTTGACAAGCATTGAATCCACAAAACAAAATACACACCTTTCAGACCCAGAGTTTGTAACTGGAACAGCCGCCCAAGTTCATAAGGCAGAACTCTTAAAAGATTGTTGTTTAAAAGCAATTCCCTGGAAAAAAAAAGATAATAACAGTGTAGTAATCGTTCTCCTGGCAGAAACGGGTTTTCAACTCAACCCATTTCTTTTCATCTAACACCGTGTCCTAACTGCTTGTGACGTGAGCTACAGAACGCGACATCGCATGCTTGCTGTCCTAACTGAAACCGTTAAAAAGAACGAAGGCCTGTCAACGCGAGCGACAGGAGGAAAATAGGAACAGGGCGAGCGTCAAAAGGGCAGTTAAAACGTCGCGCCGCTTCGCGCTGCGTCGCTCGCGTCCAGTTAGGACATAACAATAGAAAACAAAGCAATGGAACGCATTTTGTCGCTGACGCTCGCTTGCGTCGCGTGTAGTTAGGACACGGTGTAAAGCAGAATTCCATCTGAGGAGAAATGGAATTCCTTGACTTTTTGGTTTCACATAAAACATTCATTTTGACATTATCGGGTCAGATCACTTCCTGTATTCATTGAATTGTAAAAGAGTGACCGACCCATCACTGAACCCATGTAGAACATCTAGTGCTGTTCTCTAGGGAGAGGGTACCTGAGTGGAACATGCAGTGTTCTGTAGGGAGAGCGTTCCTGAGTGGAACATGCAGTGTTCTGTAGGCAGCGGGTACCCGAGTGGAACATGCAGCGTTCTGTAGGGGGAGGGTACCTGAGTGGAACATGCAGTGTTCTCTAGGGAGAGGGTACCTGAGTGGAACATGCAGTGTTCTCTATGGAGAGGGTACCTGAGTGGAACATGCAGTGTTCTCTAGGGAGAGGGTACCTGAGTGGAACATGCAGTGTTCTCTAGGGAGAGGGTACCTGAGTGGAACATGCAGTGTTCTCTAGGGAGAGGGTACCTGAGTGGAACATGCAGTGTTCTGTAGGTAGCGGGTACCTGAGTGGAACATGCAGTGTTCTCTATGGAGAGGGTACCTGAGTGGAACATGCAGTGTTCTCTATGGAGAGGGTACCTGAGTGGAACATGCAGTGTTCTGTAGGTAGCGGGTACCTGAGTGGAACATGCAGGGTTCTGTAGGCGGCGGGTACCTGAGAGACACCATGTTGCCCAGTTCAGCGGGGAGACTACGGAGCTTGTTGGAGGACAGGTTCAGGTAGACCAGGTGGGGGAGCTTGGCGATGTCCGGCGGGATGCGGCTCAGGTTGTTATCGTTGATGTGCAGCGCGGTCAGGTGGGTCAGCGTCCACAGCGAGCTGCTCAGGCTCCTGACCCGGCCTGGCCGTCAGGGAGGACACACTGGGTCAGTCTGAGCTACCTAGCACAGCGCTATGCTACAGCTGGGGACACTTCCTTCAGACATCAGACAACCAACTAAGAAATGGTTGACGGAGAGCAAAATCAACGTCCTAAAGCGGCCATCTCAGTCTCCACTCTCCAGATGCACAATCCAATTGAACATTTGTGGTTTGGACCCAAAAAAATCAGCCCACAAAAACGTCAGCAGCCACAGACGTTCTGTACGGAGGAACGGTTGAGGATCCGACGCAAAAAGCTCCATAGCCTCGAACAACACAACAGAACCACTCTACTTGCTTATTGTTTATAATTTTTTTCCGATAGACAAGAAATCGCGACACGGTCAAATAAAACATGACAGACCGTGACACCTAGTAACCAGAGTTGGGCAAGTTACTTCCAAAATGTAATAAATGACATATTACTAGTTATTTTCAATTAAAAGTAATATGATACACTACAATATGACTTCATGTGTAGAGTAATAAGTTACTTATTACATATTACTTTCACCAACATAAACACAGGAGACTAGGCATTAAAAAATGTAAGCACACACTTCTTTCATGGTGAGTAATGTCAGCACAGAAGCTCAGATTAACTGGAGTTGAGTAACAGACAGGCAGTGTGTGGTGAGGACGACTGACCAGAGATCTCCAACTCAGCCCAGTAAGACTTCTTCCCATTGGCTGCCTCCTCGGCGGACATGATGGTATATAATCTACGCGGATCCGGAGGATCATATTTTTCCTTTGGCATACCTGTTAATCTGGACAACACGAGAGAAAGCACACGGACAGATGAGGGACACTGCTAGTTTTAGTCCAAATAAATGACCTACCAATTCACCACATATGTAAAAGTTGTTTGTAGTATCTGCAAGGGTCTCCGGAAAGTAGGCGGATACCTACCCATGCGTCATTGAGCTTGTGCATGGCCAGTATTGTCTAGATGAAAGGGCAAACCCCTATCTGAGCATGCAGATGGTACAACATAAGCCTGGTAATCTCGCAGCCAATGCAGTTCGTCAGTAGCTGGACTATACGAGGCAGACTGGTAGCTGACGGCATGCACCATAGCTCTACATCAGTGTGAATTAAGTTCAACTCTGTGTTCTCTGACTGAGCGTTTGTTTTTCTGACAAATTTAGACAAGTATGAAACAAAATCAGCCTTACTATGACAAAGTTTTACACAAGCATGCATGTTACATTAGAGAAAGTGGTTCACCCCAGGAAATAACTGATATTGTTGACTCTACCACCCTACAGGCTTACATGTGGTGTGTGGTGCTTACAGGCAACCCAGTGCAGCTGTCAACCAAGTTCACTGGAGCAGCACAGGACAGCGCCGAAAAACGTCAACTGGACAAGCCCAATAATGGCAGGCCACTTCTTTTCAGACAGAGAATTATTCTCTATTTATTCAATTTGAAGTAAATAACCCCCCTCACCCCTTGAAGAGACAAGGTTACTTGGGGGAAGAATACGTTTGGAGCGCACTTACATAACCTGTTTATCTTGGCACAGTGAAGTCGGTCATAAGTAGCAAGAGCAAAGTAGCTAGGCCTTCTCCCCCCTGTCCGACCTGTCCCTGTCACAGAGCTCTTTCTTTAGGTAGCTCACTGAACCTAGTCAGACATTCAGTTTTAATAAGGTGACGGGGAGTATTTTGAACGCTAGTGTAGCAGATGTCACCCCGGCCCTATATAACGGTAGAGGCATGGCAGCTGCATTACAACAATGTTCACAGTATAAAACACTGTTTATGCTGTGCAATCACAAAAGTGACAATAAGGACTTGCAAATAGGCCGCCTTCAAGAGAAGTTGACCAGCTTTTAAGCCTTGAGGCATTCGGTGTCGTGAATGTCATGCATTCGCCTGCATTTGACAAATGCATTCGTTTCAGAACTTCAATGCAAGGAGCCGTCATGCACCGTAAACATCCCCGCGAGCGCAGTAAACATCCCCGGGAGCGCAGTAAACATCCCCGGGATCGCAGTAAACATCCCCGGGAGCGCAGTAAACATCCCCGGGAGCGCAGTAAACATCCCCGGGAGCGCAGTAAACATCCCCGGGAGCGCAGTAAACATCCCCGGGAGCGCAGTAAACATCCCCGGGCCTCGAGCCTCTCTGACAGGCGGCTGCAGCTCGAGCTCCACCGATCACACCCTCCGGTGCGCGAGCTAGCTACCGAGCCGGACCTCGGGAAGAGCTGAGTGAAGCAAACATGCAGGAGAAACCCCAGCGAGTCACCCACCCATCATGAGCTGTCACTGTAGTCGAATCTCAATCAATGACCTTACCTGCATTCGGGGGGTGGTGGGGAAGACTTAGTGCGGATATTCTGGATAGAGACATGCAGACAGAGGAGCTCCTGGACGTTTCATAGAGGCAGAGGGAAGAACAACAAACATGGCTTCCGCTCGTGCCAGTCTGCTATGTCAAGATGCACTCGTCTGAAGTTGGGATTGCAAATATAGCAAAATATTAAGTCGATTATTGCGAAGCGTGGTTGGACCGGGACACGTGAAAAAAGTGGTTGATCGTAGAATGCCAGTTCCATTAAGTTCTCACTTTTTAAGTCAGGTCATTTATAACGGCGTTCAGGGTTTGTCACAGTAACGTTAGAACTATCAATTATTTTTTTGCATTTGAGTTGCCTAGGCCCTCTTATGCAGTTACTAAGCAATGTTGTTAAGAGTAATGTCCTATTGCATTACACATTTTAAATTAACAATCATACTAAATGATACAACAATTAACATACAATAATATTTTCCGTTTTGTATTGGCAATATTTACTAATGAATTGACTAGTGATATGAGTACAAGTGATTTCATATGCTTAGTGATTCTATGTAAGTGTGCCCATATACAGACCTCTCAGACGGAACGTCAGTAGCCGGAACTCTTTATATCCTGTAGTTTCCACACGGATTTCTCATAGGAAGCCAACATGGCGACCTGCACGAGGATGATTCTGAAAGGTCAGTTTCATAATTGTATTAAATACTACGTGTTTGATATAACGTTCATTCAAGTTATTCATCATCGAAACCCGGCGCTGACTTGAGTCTTGCATATAGTAACTATGCTGTCATTCACGCGTCTTTGCTCAAGCAAACAAAAAAGGCATCCATCAATGAAGATGCTCTGCTTCTAGCGTTAGTTTAACATGACCTTAGCCACGCCTCCATCTCAAAGTACTAAGTTACTTGGTCCAACGTAGGAGTCCAACGTATTGCCTTCAGTACTAGATTATGCTCTTAGTCACTTGTTTGTTTTAGAAAGGAGATGCACTTGTAAGTTCTGGCATGTAGTAGTACATTGGCTCTTCCTACGTTAAATGCAATTATTGTTAGTCGCTTTGGATAAAAGCGTCTGCTAAATGACTGTAATGTAATGTAATGGGTGTACGTTACTTATCTTACTCGGCAAACTTGGTGTTAGTGACATGATTCTACTTCAGTGTCTTGTTGGAAGTGATAACGCCTGTATTACTGAGATGCCCAGAGATGCACACATCTTTATGCTGTCTTCTCTAGCTCCTCTAGCTCTATCAGGAGGCCAGAGACAGCTGTTAACTGCAGGTTGTGCTGTCTTCTCTAGCTCTATCAGGAGGCCAGAGACAGCTGTTAACTGCAGGTTGTGCTGTCTTCTCTAGCTCTATCAGGAGGCCAGAGACAGCTGTTAACTGCAGGTTGTCCAGCACACTGCAGTGTTTCCCAGAGTGCATCCTGGCATCTCCCTGTCAGGACCTTTGCTGCAGTGAAGTAAGTTCACTAATCTCAAATGCGCCAGAATTAACAAAATACCGGTACTTAATGACTAAGTGTTTGTTGTCAGTTTCTTCAGACGTTCACAAAAGCCTTTAAACGCTCGCTGGGCGTGTGTTTTCCTGTGTGAAGGGTGTTTAAAAAAGACAAGAAGAAAGAGGAGAACGTACAGGAAGAGAAGAAAGTGAAGCGGGTCGTCGTCATCGAGGACGATAAAGACCGACACAAACCCCGTGGGCTAACGGCGTGGGCGCCGGTAGACGACGTGTACGTGGTGCGGTATTACCCCAGGGTCGTCCACCGGGCCGCGGACGCCCTCGAGCTGCTGAAGAGCTTCCAGCAGCTGGACTTCACCGCCCCAGACCAGCCCGTGTTCTTAGAGCTGAAGCTGGACATGAAACTAGAGAAGAAGGTGAAGAAAATAAAAGGCCTGTGTAGGAAATGTGGTGTGGAGACGTTAGTGTGAGCTTGCATCCGTGCATGTGTTTTATACACACACACACACCGCACACACACACACACTCAAATCAAATCACACTTTATTTGTATAGCGCATTTCATACACAGAGGCAACAATATGCGCTTTACAGAGAGCAATGGGGGGGGGGGCATAGGTCCCACCCCTACATATTCCAGAGGGAAGCAAAAAAACATTCACCCGGGGGCCAGAAAAGTGAGCTGTAAAAATTCTTCCTTGACCCCTCTGAACAAGATGATCGAGCAAGCTCCTACACACACACACACACACACACACACACACACACACACACACACACACACACACACACACAGAATGTGTGAGCTTGGAAGACTGAACATCTAGGTGATGGTGGGTCAAGACATTGAGGAAGCAGGGACTAAGAACAGGACACAACTGTGATTCAACCACTTATTTGGGACAAAAACTTCGACAGTTCCCTGATCCCAGAAGAGTATGTGTTAATATCCTGTCGGGTGTCAATGACACAAACTAGTCTCCACAGTGAGAGAGAAGGTCTCCTGCAGGTTCAATGGCTCTTCCGTAGCTCAGCTCTGCCGTGAGAACATGCTGACGAGCCTGGTGCACATTAGGAACGCAAAACTGATGTTGCAATGCAGAATGCATTCAGAGCACTCTGGTGACATGAGAAATGTATTCAGCAGGTGGAAAAAATACTTGATTAAATAGTCATTTGGATTTATTGTGTGTAGATCTTAAGATTGCAAGTATTTGTTGCACACACAGTTTTGTCTGTGTAGAGCGTGTTGATTATTGACGGCGGAAGCCCTCGATGCCGTTCTCTTTCAGAAAAAAGTGGACCCCTTTGTAAGCACCGTTCAGTTACCACACCCCATCAAGACTGAAGTCAACAAAGTAGCAGTTTTCACAGAGGTACGTTTTCACAGAGGTTCTGTACGGTATTTCAGTTTCATGTTAATTTGTTTCTATCTTGTTAAGAGGGAACTCTCATGGATTGGGATTTGGTGTTCTATTATCATTTTTGTTCCACAAAGTTAGATGGTCTTCCATTGCTCCTCAGAAAGGTTCAGAAATATATTTTAAGAGAACTGGCAAAATTTGTATTCCTACTGTATGTCAGCTTTCTTGTCCTTAACAAGGCGAGATGTAATGTTTTCGTTCATGTGTGATTGTTTGTTTATTAATTAATTAATTAATTTGTTTGTTTGTTAGCAGGATTACGCAAAAACTACCAGACCGATTTTCTGAAACTCTGGAGGGGTTTAGCATGGGCCAACTTAGAAGCCATTCAATTTTGGAGCAGATTTGAATCATGGGGCGATCCACAAATTTGAACAAAGCCAGCTCCCTGTGGGGGGCGCTAGAGACACGGGGTTTGGACTGCCGGGTGTGTTGGGGGCGGGGGGAGGGTACCGCGAACTGTCCCTCACTGGCTGTGACCCGAGGGGGGCGCCACATAGCCGCCCAAACACCTCCATTTACTTTTTTTTTGTACTGGAGTGAAAAATCTCCCTCCCCCATTCATTGTCAATGGGGAGGATTGAAACGGTCACATCTCGCCATGGGAAGGTCACAGAGATCCAGGGTTTGGACTGGAGTAAAGCTCTCGACCTGACAATACCTGACAATACCAGCCATGTCCTGCTCGCACGCGCACAGAGCCAGGAAATGCATTCACGGGCGGAGGCCTGTGCTGCCCGAGCACCATTTCTAGTTTCAGTATTGTGTTTGGCATTGGGGCACACTGACAAATGGTGATAAGAGTTACTGGCCTGCTGCCTGCACAGATCATAACTCAAACATATGGCCCTTTAATGAGTTGAATGGGACTTCAGCATGAGATGAGACGCATCATTTGGAAGCTGTAGTGCTCGGCGTGGCGCTCACACCCCTGGCACGTCTAATGATCTGAATCAGATTGGCAGTAATTAATAATTCTGTTTCTCCGCAGAATCCTGATCAAGTCAAGGCGGCCCTGGAGAGCGGAGCCGCGTTCGCAGGAGGAGCAGACCTCGTTCAAAGGGTGGGTTACACACACAGGTGTGTTACACACAGGTACACACGCACACAGCGCGCGCGCGCACACACGCACGCACACACACACACACACACACACACACAGACACACAGCAGATGCTGACAGGAGTGTATTAGTCTTTCTTTCTCTTGGTCTCCCCTGCTCTCCCTCCCTTATTTTTTTTGTCTTTCTCTGTAAACATGTTTTTGTTGTTCATTGGAAGTTTACGTGTTGTTTATCTTGATGAAATTCCAGATCTTGGATGACGAGGTTGAGGCAGACTTCTACGTGGCTGTTCCAGACGTCCTCTCCAAACTAGCGCCTTTGAAAAACAAACTACGGAAGAAGTTTCCCAAGAATAAGAGAGGTAACTCTCCAGTCATTAGGCCGCTCGCGCTTAACCTGGGGTGCATTTCAATAGTCTCGAGAGGTATCCTCATCTCATACCCTTCACCCTCACTTGCAAGATGCTAAAGAATTGGTCTTGTGACATCAAGGCCTTCAGACCTGGATCTGAATACTAGGGAGTCATTTCATTAACTGATCTGAATACTAGGGAGTCATTTCAATAACTGATCTGAATACTAGGGAGTCATTTCAATAACTGATCTGAATACTAGGGAGTCATTTCAATAACTGATCTGAATACTAGGGAGTCACTTCAATAACTGATCTGAATACTAGGGAGTCACTTCAATAACTGATCTGAATACTAGGGAGTCATTTCAACAACTGATCTGAATACTAGGGAGTCATTTCAATAACTGATCTGAATACTAGGGAGTCACTTCAATAACTGATCTGAATACTAGGGAGTCACTTCAACAACTGATCTGAATACTAGGGAGTCATTTCAACAACTGATCTGAATACTAGGGAGTCATTTCAATAACTGATCTGAATACTAGGGAGTCACTTCAATAACTGATCTGAATACTAGGGAGTCATTCAATAACTGATCCTGGCTTGATTCTTTTTACCCTGGTGAAATGGGACAAATGGGCTGCTTCCAAAAAATGTGAACCCTCATCCCCCTGAACCCTCATCCCCCTGAACCCTCATCCCCCGAACCCTCATCCCCTTAACCCTCATCCCCCTGAACCCTCATCCCTGAACCCTCATCCCCCCGAACCCTCATCCCCCGAACCCTCATCCCCCGAACCCTCATCCCCCTGAACCCTCATCCCCCGAACCCTTCCCCCTGAACCCTCATCCCCCGAACCCTCATCCCCCGAACCCTCATCCCCTGAACCCTCATCCCCCTGAACCCTCATCCCCCGAACCCTCATCCCCTTGAACCCTTCCCCCGAACCCTCATCCCCCTGAACCCTCATCCCTCAACAATGTGTTTGAAAGGACTTGAAATGGTCGTTATCTACCCTTAGGATTCCTCTCAACAGCCTCCATTTGACTTTGTCTCCTTCCCTTAAACGTCTTCACCTGTTTAAATAAAGGATTATTAAAAAAGGCACTAACTCTCTGGACCCGAATGATGGAGGAGAAGAGACGGGAGAGAGCCACGTCAGACTGTTGGGACGCGCCCCTCCTCCGTGTGACAGGTTTATCAATCACAGTACCCACCCGCGCTTTCTCTCTGCCTCGCTCAGGGTCCGTCGGCCTGAACATTCCCAAGATGATGGAGATGTTCAAGACGGGTCACGAGTACCTGGTGGAGAAGGACTGCTACATCAGCACCACAGTGGGTTCGGTGAGTCTGTTGGAATGGACCAACGCCAGAGAATCGTTATGACCGGCCTAGAGATGGAGAAGTAATAGAATGTCGACTATTGTGTTTTTAAAGATCAATGAGAACTTTTTTAATAGTTCAATATTCACCTTTGCTTGCTATTAGTTTGTGAATTGGCCTTAGAAAGACCCCAAAAATCATATTTGTGACATGAGACCCTTTATTATATTAGAATTTCAGTCTACTGGCAAGTACACTGGCGGGAAATCTTGTGGTGGTCACGGAAGTGACGTGTTTTGCGTGTCACAATATCAGGAAGACAACTAACACTTCGCCCAGCAAAATGAAATCTTTATATACATAAAAGAAAGAAGTCCGGTATTTACCTGCATTGAAGCCATCCTTCCAGAAAGTCCATTGAAGTGATTACAATCTTCCAATCCAGTCTGCTCCACACGTGTTTATCATATTTTTCTCCCATCATTACAGCGAGTGAGTGGGGGATTGTGGGAAGTGTGGTTCTTAAAAACGCAGTGCCGATTTCATCACGGCCAGAGGGGCTGCCAAAGTTTTATCTCATGTAGATTTAATGAAAGGGATGATACAACTTTTTATTTTAATGTGAAGTTGGTAATCGGTTTCATTTCACCAGTGGTTTGCGTTTTAGTGAAAAGTTCTCTGAAAACGATCTGTGTTCTGACTGATTCAGACTATTATGGACTGAGACGTCTGCTGAGAATTAACCATCATCATGAAGTGGACCGGATGAATTGTAGTAAAGCTGGATGACCTACAAACTCACACAACCAGCTGGCAGCCATGCAGCTAACGCTCTCCACATGCAGCTAATGCTCAACACATCAGTTGTTGTGTTGTTGTTTACCAAGGTGCTGTTTACCAACGTGTTGTTTTCTCCAAAACAGCTCAACATGCCCAAGGAGCACCTGCTCGCCAACATCCAGGCCGTCGTCGTGGACGTGTGTGCCCACCGACCAGCGAGCTTCGGTACGTTCAATCTCCTCTCCCTCACCAGCAACACGGCAGCCATGGCTGGTCAGAGGGACTCCCATTACCCAGCAGGAGTGGAATAACTTTCACAGTCTCCAATAATGTATGATTGTGGTGTTGGTCTGTGGTGTGATTTATGTCTACAGATCCAGCAGGTGTCTGGGTACATTTCTATAACAGGGTTTACTGACTGGAAGGGGGAAAACATGTCATTATGTGAAGACAGGGGGGAATTGAGCTGGAGCAACTGTTGTGGATGTCTCGCTAGGCACGCCAGCAGGTTTTGCTGTGCCTGCATTCTTTGCCCACATCGCTGGGTGGTAGTGGTTTGAACTAGCTGCCCCACATACCTTAGAGCAGTGGTTCACAAACTTTTTCAATCAGGCCCCACTTAGGTAATTGGAAATATTTTCGGGCCCCACCTAGATTGGTAGAATTAATTCTAGGCTATTGTACAAACATGGCGTTTCCTTTACTACTAATAACAAGACACAAAGATCCAATTTTAGTTTTATATTTTATTCAAAAATGAACAAATTTGGCCACTGTGAAATAATTCGGCCTCAAACCCAAATAATAATAATTTTAATAATATATTAATCAAAATTTAGCTTTTTTTCTTTAGCTTTTTTTGCGCCCCACCTGCAGTACCTCCGCACCCCACTAGGTGGGGGGGGGGGGGGGGCGCGCCCCACACTTTGGGAAACACTGCCTTAGAGGATGTTGCATTGGACAGGCCACCTGAGTATGTGTGCCTGACTGAGGTGCTCTTTGATTCTGGGACCAGAAACATCACACAGTCGCTAATAGAAGACCAGAAAAGGGGGGGAAGTCGAATCATTTGACCCATAGATGAAGGGATTTTCAGGTTTGAGGTTTGAGTAGGACTACAGGTCGCCATTCCAAAGGGTCTTAAAACTGTCTTTATTTAACCTCAGGTAGGCTCTTGTAATAATACACCCAGAACAAAACAAGTGGAAGTTTTGCTCCAAGAGGCTCACATAGTTCAAAGAAAAGTTGATGATTTATTTCATACTCGTTATCTAGACTACAGTATGTCTTTGATAATACCGCCCTCCAACCTAAAGAATCCTAGAGAATGTCTGAAATGCCAAGATTTGTTGGACAGTAGTTTAGCTGATTTCACAGGCTGGTATCTTATAAACCCAGCAGGCTGTTATGAAGGTAGGTCTGACGTGACGTGACTGTCCCCTACAGGTCACTTCATCGAGAGGGCCATCATGACCAGCCAGACCAGCGAAGCTCTGCATTTCAAAAGTGAGGACCTGTTACCTAAACAGCCCGAGGAAAAAGACAAGTGATATTATTTGCAATTATTGGGATGTACTGTTGTCTTTACTGTATTAAATAAAATGTTAACATATTACGGATTCCTGTTTTGGCTTGGGAGATATTTTGTAAATGAAAGAATGTTTATTCAAAACGTACACTTTAATACATACATTCTGGGATGACTAATGTATAAATAATCCTAATGTGACATTCTATACATTATTTTCAGTACATATTCAATGGTTGAAGGCACACAATCTGTTATAACTCCAGTAAAGACAATCATAAGTTCATATATGGTATATATTTGTGTACGGCGTTACAAGGTAGATTAGCTGTAACTCATTTACATCATGTAGGGAGATAAATTATTACACCTTAGTATGATGCAGGCTGGTACAACTCCAACCATGACATCCATAATTAAAATATAATTTAATTAGCATATCTCAGACCAAATGTCAAGGGTCTGTGAGAAGATTAGGGCTGTCCCGAATACCATTTTACAGGCTTCGAGTACTCGTTGGTGGGAACGAGCGAATAGTGGATAATATATAACCCCTAGGTGGCAGCATTGCATAGTCTAAATATCTACCTGTGGGTGGCAAGCTGAGCAATGCTTCCTACAGTCATCTCCTTGTTGTCCAACTTTTGCCTCCTGCTATTTGTAGATTTTAATCATGTGTGGGTTTATTTTATCATGACTTTGTGACTGTGTCAGTAAACTTGAAAACCACATGTAAATAGTTTTTATAAAAAAGTATTTTGTAGCACAATAAACTAGAGGTTGATAGTAGAATACCAAAACAGTCTTTCCCTGCAGGTTTGAAATATACTTGTGGTAGTAGCTGATTCGGAGTGAACCTGATGCAGTGGGTGCTCTCCCAGAACATTTTGAGTATCAGACACTTAATTTCCTGCATTCTAGTGAAATTGTATGCATCATTTTATCGTGGAAATGTCTTTATGTAAAGGAAACGTGTAACAGTGTTCTTGCAATGTGTTAAGGGTCAATCACGATGCCAGCATGTGCCACCAGTCAATGGTTTATTCTGCATCACATTGCATTATGAAAAATGTGAAAAAGGCTCGCACACTAATGACATGAGGCAGTTGGATGCAAAGAAATAGGGTATTTATTCTACATCAGTGCAAAAACTGACAAGGTGATGAAATAAAAAAAGGAACTTTTCGATCATCAGACCATCGTCAGCCCTATGGTCCTAGCTGCATCTAACAAGCTAAGTAGGCTGGCAGCCACAGGCAGGAGTCAATCAAACCAATCAAGGCAATAAACCTATCAGAACAAGGCCAGGTCCAGCCTGGCTTATGTGCGTGGCTGAATTGTTTCTGTTCAGGACTGGTAGGACGGAAGCTAGTCATGCCACTGAAATAGCTGTGAATTGAGATGATATGAATTCATGTCTGATAAATGAAGATAGGTCTTGTCGCCTGGACACATCAGTTCCAATGCTTTCAATGCTAATCCATCACATAGGAGAGGTAGGGGTACACAGGTTTCCCGTTTGTGCCAGTAGCCAAGTGGAACCATAGACTCCGCCCGCTTGGGTCAGAGCTGATTGAGCGCAGTACAGTGACCTCTGGGCAATCTCCATGCACCCACTGGCGAAGACCGTGGGTCTCTAGCCCACTCAGGGGCTGAGTTGTGGGATCCGTGGCGTGGATAGTGGCGTGATGGCGAGACTCTGCCCCCTCGGGTCAGAGCTGGTCATGGACAGTGTACCTCTCTCCGGGCCACCTACCTGCCCCCACCAGTGAAGACCCTGTGTCTCTAGCCCACTCAAGGGCTGAGTTGTGGGGTCCGTGGCGTGGTGGCGAGACTCCGCCCCTGTGCGTCATATTGGGTCGGGGGCTGTGGACCCCTCTCTGGGCTACCCACCTGCCCCCACCGGTGAAGACACTGTCTCTCTAGCCCTCTCAGGGGCTGAGTTGTGGGGTGCATGGCGTGGTGGCGAGACTCCGCCCCCTCGGGTCAGAGCCAGTCGGGGACAGTGTAGCCCGCAGTGACAAAAAATCTCCCACATCGGGGGTTTGAATCCCTGACCTTTGGCATGGGAGTCAGGAACTTTATCCACTACACCACTGAGGATCTGGAAAGTGTGTGGTGTCATTGTGTTTTTGTATTGGTGTTCTGGGACCACTGCCTCTTGTGGTAGCAACATAGAACTGCAGGTCAACAACACGACGGAGGAAGGGAGGCAGGGAGTGACAACCGGACATTTGCTATCTATGGTGCGTGTCGCCACGCACAAAAACGATCCTCAACAGCATTGTTGTTGTATGGTGGCGCTGTGGCGCGCCTGTCACCGCCGTGGCCCCCCACCCCACCGTCGTGGCCCCCCACCCCACCGCCGTGGCCCCCCACCCCACCGCCGTGACCCCCCACCCCACCGCCGTGGCCCCCACCCCACCGTGGCCCCCACCCCACCGTGGCCCCCACCCCACCGCCGTGGCCCCCCACCCCACCGCCGTGGCCCCCCACCCCACCGCCGTGGCCCCCCACCCCACCGCCGTGGCCCCCCATCCCACCGTGACCCCCTACCCCACCGCCGTGGCCCCCCACCCCACCCCACCCTACCAGGAGCCGAGCCGTCCTCCTGTCAGCCAGCAGTCAGTCAGAGGCAGAGAGAGAGAGAGAGAGAGAGAGAGAGAGAGAGAGAGAGAGAGAGAGAGAGAGAGACAGAGAGAGAGAGAGAGAGAGAGAGAGAGAGAGCACGGATAGGCTGCTGGTCCACCGCCGCATAGCAATACCAGCACAGCCACAGTTGCAGTGTGTGATAAACAAACGCAACGCATTTGGGCTGAGGAATGAGGGACTATGCCTGTGCCACTTCTTGAATAGCTGTTACATGTTCTAGTAGGTTCCACACAAAGAACCCGATAGGAGAACATCTCAAACGGATTACCATCTTTATTTGGATATATATATATATATATACCCGCATGTATTGAGTGAGATAAAGGAAGAGACATGGCTGAGCTGAGGAAGCGAGGGGGGGGCAGAGATCCCGACCACACAGAGAACACCAGCGACAAGGTAAATAATAAACAATACCGTTCGGGTTGTTGACAAACAATTTGCAAACCTAATGCGCTCGTGCGTGTCAAGGCTAGCTGGGCTAGCTAATTAGCCGACTAAGCTAAGCTAACCAGTTAAACTGGCTTATTGGTGGCTAACCGATTAACTTGGCCAGCAGAGATGTAAATATAACAGCCTCTGTTAGATGTGTAAGGAGCTATTTCATTCATTGTTTCTAGGTTTGGTCACTGACAGCGTTGCTAAAGCTAGCAGGTTAACTGGCTAGTTAGCTACGTAGTTAGCCTAGCTAGCTAACGTTAGCCTAGCTAGCCCAGCTAACTGGGTGTTAGTGAGCTGTGTCACTGTCAGTCCTATGGGAGTATTGCCAAGCCGGCTGAGTCAGTTCTCTGATTAAATCTGCTTTATCAGGGGTTCAGTAGACAGTTCTGTTCAATGGTGAATGGACCTAGTGTTTGGACTGAAGCAGTCATGCCCAGCAAACAGTCAGGGAGACGTTCAGATCACGTCTTAATAACGTCCTGGTCCTGAACCCCGTGTGTTCGTCTGCTGGACCCCTCAATATTCACACGTCTGGCTTGGACCCCTCTAAGACGTCTGTGGACGTGCAGAACGGGTTCAATATCTGAACGTCTAAAATAAACTTTCATTCTGGCTCCTAGTTGGATGTCTTTGGACGTCTGATAAAGACAAGAAAGATGTGTAAAAGACGTATTTTAGACGTGTCTTTGCTCAGTGGGTGTCTTTGCCTTGCTTCACACGTACAGTCTTGTATAAGGTTGACAGTTATGTAGCAAAGATTTCACTCATTCCTATACCCACATCCCAACCTCCCCAGACCCTTTCTCAAACCCTAGGTACAGCCCCCATACATATGTGCCACACACACACACACACACACACATACACATGTGTGTATGGCCTCACCTCCTACCAACCAGCCAGCTGCTGTTAACAAACAACATGTCCGCAAATGTCAACATCCCTATGATTTGTGGCTGTACCAGTAACATTATTCCACTTTGTTGGCGACATGTTTGACTTGACTGAGATAGCTAGTAGTCATCCAGTCGCATCCTGAAGATAAAGAGACCTTGTGTGATAAACAGTTTATCTTTAAAACAATCTGTTCTGTTCCCTTGACTACGCCAAACGCATCAGTGCCTCCCTGGAAAGACTTGCCTCAAAGGTCAATGGTAGTCCATACATTCCAGCCCACCAGGAATCTGATGCATGCAGTAGGCTGCATTGAAAGACTCACGCCTAGTCCCACTGATTTATCTGCTGCTCTGTGGTTATCTATTGGCATAGTGGCTCTCTGAGATAGTGTCCGATTCAATCCGATCCGATTCAAGAGCAGCTGAGACTAGTGTCCCACAAGTGCTACATCGGTTGGCGCTGGGCTGGGCAGTCATTCCCCGGATTATGAATCACATACTGTACTCTGGTGACCGCATACTCAGATAGGGTGTGAGCACAAGGGAGGGGAACTTGATTGCTATAGCTCATCTACACTGTTATTGATGATGCATGATGGTCGTTCTCCTTCACCAAGCTCAACTTTCAGCTACAAGAGCTTTATAAACTCACATACAGTTAACACAAGATGACTGTTCAAGTACTGACTAGGCTATTGCATATTCACACTGCAAGCAGGGGAGTTCAATAGATAACCAGTACTGGGAAGATAAAGGCCTGTTGTTGTACCAGGCCTTGGAGGTGACGGTTCCGTGTTAACCTCCAATAACAGTCCGGTCACACAGTCAGCGGAGTTTGGAATAGAACTGCAAGCACTCGCTAAATCAAGAAAACGCCTCATTTCACCTGACATATCGAGCTCTGGGCCCTGCCCTGGTGTTGCATCGGGGCAGAGGGGGAGTGGAGGGGTCAATACTGTTTAAAAGGGGTTAGAAGGACCCTGGAGGCAGCCCATGCAGTTTAGTAATAGGCTAGATTGTTGTCTACTAATTTGTGGCGTTTTTTGTTTTAGCATGCGAATGAGATGTTCCAGTCAATTCAATTTCTCCAAGTGAATTCAGTCCCTGTGGTGTGGTCTCTGTCAGGCCTATGGAAGACACTTTTTCCCTTTCAAGAAACATGCTAAATGAACTGTACTAGGGTTGCAAATTTCAAGGAATTTCATTATTATCGATATAATCTATAGTCGATTAACTATTAACATCCCTAGACTGCACTTCTAGGCCTATTGCTTTTATCCAAAGCGCTTTACAATTGCTTTCACCCATTTTTACACACATTCGCACACCAATGGCGGCAGCTGTCATGCAAGGTATCAAGGCAAATCAATTTGCCCTCTTTCCCAAACCCAGTGGAATACCAAATTTACATTATTTTATACAAATCTTGAACCGCAGCACTACAAATGGAGAGACACACAGAGGTCCTTGTATGTACTGTGTGATGGAAGGTTTTGGGCTTTAATCAGGCTGTTGCGATGCAAATGGCCCCTTAATCATCCGAGTGAGCAGCGTTTGGACTCGCCAGCGCCCAGTGACGCACACAGCATCCTGTACACCACCACAGGCTTCTACTGAGAAGCTGAACCACGATGAACCAAGTCTTTGTCCTTGCCAGGCGACCTCTACATAGACAGAACGAGCTTCTGGTGTCTCACTCCGTTAATGCTGGTGCCCAGGGGACGTTCCAGCTCTGTTGTCAGAACAGACGGTTCGGCTGACGGACCCGGACCCCCTGACAGAAACACTGTCAGCTGATAGGCTATCTCTGATACACCAAACACTGACCACGGAAGCTGTAGCCTAGGATGCTCCCCTCCCCCACTCCACAACCCCCCACACACACACACACACACACACACACACCCACACACCAGTCACCCTCTCCAGTATCATCCCCAAGGTCAGTGTTTGCATTAATTAGTCCTTCCCTGACACATAACCGTCCGGTTGTACTGTATCTAGTCTAGTGTACATTTCCACACAGTCTTCTTGCCGGTTGTTGTTAAGACGACCGAGTGGCTGATGATGGCGGTCAGGCCTGCCGGCGGTGACCTTGGCCCGCGCACCGGAGAAGGCTTCAGGCGGCGGCAGCAGCCAGTTTACCGCTCCGGCGGTCACACCGTGCGCGCTCAGCTCTGATTGGTGGGGTCTTTTTCACAGCTAATGAGTTTGCACGGCCTCCGCTCTGCATCAGAGCACAGCAGCGCTCGAGACGGCCCCATGCCAGGGAACGGAAGCTCATGGACCAAACCCATTGCTGAGTTGTCAAGTAGTTCTATAAAACCAGTGTTTTTACTGTATGTTTCAGTAGAATGATACCTCTCTTGTTTAGCTGAAGCAGCCACAGTGTTTGTGAGGCCATGACCCTGCTGGCTTACCGTAGCTAGGAACTACCTCTGTATGTCGTCTGAGCCACAACCAGGGCTGGGTAGTGGCAAGGACCTCCCGATACGATATGTATCGCGATACTTGGGTTACGATGATTGTATCACGATACATTGTGATACAATACAATATAACATTGCGATGCTCTACATAATTTACAGAAAATATTCATATATTAAAACTTATTATACAACGGCTTGTGTGAATACTCGATTGTGATTGGCCAAGACGCATTCGAGAGGCATACATTATTTCTCCACAACGCCCGGTATAAACGCCCGGCATCAAACATGTTCTAAATCAATGCGCAGTTCATACAACTGACCCAAACAAGAGTCTTGTTCTGTATTTCCTTGTGCGAATTATTATTTTTGAATGTATCGATACCGTACCGCAGAAAATCGAAAAAATATTGCGATGTATTGCTGTGATATCGATTTTTATCTCACAGCCCTAGCAACACAACCAGGCTTGATGACTGGAACGGTAACTTTCCTGCGTACAGTAATATAGCCTCATCATGTCCAGCTGGAATTCTCCTGCTGCTACAGCAGTTATTCTAGGGGATTTACGATTAGCCTCATTCTCCTAACTCTGAAATAATGGTTAACCCACCCAGTTAACCTATAAGGCCTATGGGTCCCAAGTGATGCTCTGCCCTGTACCGGTACACTCACACAGCCCAGTTGTTCTGCTACCTCATCTGCTACGCTGGGGATTTCTGCCAAGCTCACCGCCTCCACGCATCAGATAATAGCACAGCTATTCAAAGTCCAGGCTAGATAGGCTTTTCAGAGCTCACGTTCGCTCATCTGTTGACTATTATCAATTCCCATCCTGGTCAGGCCTGTTTCCTGCCACTGCTGCAGAGTTGACTGGCTTTTCAAAGGTATGGATCACGGGTAGGGATGGAACAATAACCGGTATCATGATAAACCGCGATAACTTTTGATTACATTTATCGTGATCATTTATCAATAAAACCGTGTTTGATTTCTGCGCTTTGAAAAAAATCACTGTAAATACTGTCCAGTGTCATACTGCTGCTAATTTTATCAGTGGTTTTCAATATAAAACTTGTTGAAAGGATTCAGTGTGTATCAGTAGTTTTAGAAAATTTTCAGCACATAATACCGCGATAATACTGATAATCGTGATAATTTTGGTTACTATAATCGTCATGAAATTTTCATACCGTTACATCTCTACAAGTTGACGAGCTTTTCAAAGGTATGGATCATGCGCCCGACCACGGGGCTGCTGGGTGGTATGGGGGGGGTGAAGGAAGTCTGTGTATCTCAACAAGACAAACATACTAGACAAACATACTCCAGGAGCTCGCTCCATCGCCTTGTTGAGAGGGGTCAGGGAAGAATTTTTACAGCTCACTTATCTGGCCCCTGGGTGAAACTGTTTTTTTTGCTTCCCTCTGGAATATGTAGGGGTGGGTCGTATGCCCACCTCCCTTGTTCTCTGTAAAGCGCATTGTGTTGCCTCTGGGTATGAAATGCGCTATACTAATAAAGATTGATTGATTGATCTCGCTTGTTGAGAGACTGTAATGTTTTGTTTGGTGGATTGCCTCCAAAGAGAATAATGTCGCAAGTCATAAAGCCAATAAAAGAAGATGATATGAAAGGGTGATGATGGCGGGGGGGCTTATAGGCTGGTCCAACGGGACCCAGACGCTCATGTTGAAATTGGCAATTGTAGTCGGCTACCCTAAATAGCCTTGATGTATTGGCCAGCCTATATGAACTGAAGTTCCCTGTGCTACATTGATCCATGTTATTTAGGTGATCCAGCTGGTTTGTGACGTTCCCTGCTAAGGTTGTGATGCGCAGTGATCAGCTTTCCTTCTCCAAGCCCTTCTTCCGGGGGTCCACCCAACAGCTTTTAACCCACAACCCAAAGCTACTTTTTTTTGCAGCCCCCAGTGTGTCCATAGCTACCATGTTGAAAGCACTGGTCAGTTTTGCCAGTTTGGCTACTGATACCCATCATGTATTGTCTCAATGGTCCAAATTGTACACTTTCCTATGTTGACTGTGTTTACCACCAGTAAAAGCATATTCAGTAGAACATAAGCCTAAAGCTTACAAAGGCCATATCCAAATGCATCTTTTTAAAGGTCCTTGTCCTACTTGAGCGTGCCATAACTATAAAGATAGGCTTTTGTGAAGCGCTTTGGACAAAAGCTCTATACAAGTTCAGTCATTTACCATCTGAAGAGGCAAATCTGTCCAAAAACCTCCAGCATCTTCAGTATGTTAAACCACAAAGGACTATGGGGAGACTGCTTTGTGTCAGAAATCTGTGTGTGTCAAAAAAGACTTGGTCTCTATGCATAGTCTCCATCCGATAGCCCTGAGGCCTGATTCAAGTGTCATCGACTCAGATGTGTTCCTCTTCTGGGAAATAACCCTCTTCTTGGTTGTTGCATTAGAACAGTTGCTGTGTTTGTTGTGGGTCCAGGGTTGACAGCATGTTGGTTGACGCCATGTCAGTCATCATGATGAGAGTTAAATCCATTCTAATTACGATGACAAAATTACATTTGCTGATGTTCATGGGACATTTTTCAATTTTCATGTCATGGTATTTTATTCCCTCATGCTTCATCAGTGTTCCTGCTTTGCACATGCACACACACATCATTACATTACATTACAGTCATTTAGCAGACGCTTTTATCCAAAGTGACGAACAATAATTGCATTTAACGTAGGAAAAGCCAATGTACTACTACTACACACACACACACACACACACACACACACACACACACACATCGTACTGTATTACACACATACGTACTAGAGACCAAGTCTTTTTGAGGCACAGGTTTGTGAGTCAGAGCAGTCCCACATGGCTGGGCTGGGCGCTCCTCTGGGCTTTAACACACTGGAGGAGGCTGGAGGGGTTTGGACAGATTTGCTTCTTCAGATGGTAAATGACTGCACTTATATAGGGCTTTTGTCCAGAGCGACTTAACAATGCACACACACACACACACACACACACACACACACTTGGTGGTTTCCCCTCCTCCATGGGGATTATGCTAGACCCATTTACTGAGCTCACCTGCTCTTCCTGCTTATCCTTTCTCTCTCTCTCTCTCTCTCTCTCTTCCTCTCTCTCTCTCTCTCTCTCACACACACACACTCACCCTCCGTCTCTCACACACACACACACACACACACACACACACACACCCTCCGTCTCTCTCTCTCACACACACACACACACACACACACACACACACACACACACACACACACACACACATCCTCTCACCATCTAACCCTCTCTCTCTCTTACCCTCTCTTTCTCTCCCTCTAACTCTCTCTCTCTCCCTCTTTCCCTCTCACCCTCACCCTCTAACCCTCTATTTCTCTCTCCCACCCTCTAACCCTCTCTCTCTCTCTCTCTCTCTCTCTCTCTCTCTTACCCTCTCTCTCTCTCTCTCTCTCTCTATCTCTCTCTCTCTCTCTCTCTCTCTCTCAGAGGACATTAATAGCCATTAGGAGGAGGTGGGGGAGGCTGAAGGACAGAGCTGAGTGCTGCTAGCCCCTCCTCTCCCCTCCTCCCTCCTCTCCCCTCCTCCCTCCTCCCCCCGTCTCCCTCCTCTCCCCTCCTCCCTCCTCTCCCCTCCTCCCTCCTCTCCCCTCCTCCCTCCTCTCTCCTCCTCCCTCCTCTCCCCTCCTCCCTCCTCTCCCATCTCCCTCCTCTCTCCTCCTCCCCTCCTCTCCCCTCCTCCCTCATCTCCCCTCCTCCCTCCTCTCCCATCTCCCTCCTTTCCCCGTCTCCCTCCTCTCCCCGTCTCCTTCCTCTCCCCTCCTCCCTCCTCTCCCCTCCTCCCTCCCCTCCTCTCCTCTCCCTGTCTCCCTCCTCTCCCTGTCTCCCTCCTCTCCCCTCCTCCTCTCCTCTCCCCTCCTCCCTCCTCTCCCCTCCTCCCTCCTCTCCCCTCCTCTCCCCTCCTCCCTCCTCTCCCCTCCTCCCTCCTCTCCCCATCTCCCTCCTCTCCCCTCCTCCCTCCTCCCCCCGTCTCCCTCCTCTCCCCTCCTCCCTCCTCTCCCCTCCTCCCTCCTCTCTCCTCCTCCCTCCTCTCTCCTCCTCCCTCCTCTCCCCTCCTCCCTCCTCTCCCCTCCTCCCTCCTCTCCCCTCCTCCCTCCTCCCTCTCCCATCTCCCTCCTCTCCCATCTCCCTCCTCTCCCCATCTCCCTCCTCTACCCTCCTCCCTCCTCTCCCATCTCCCTCCTCTCCCCTCCTCCCTCCTCCCTCTCCCATCTCCCTCCTCTCCCATCTCCCTCCTCTCCCCATCTCCCTCCTCTCCCCTCCTCCCTCCTCTCCCCATCTCCCTCCTCTCCCCTCCTCCCTCCTCTCCCCATCTCCCTCCTCTCCCCTCCTCCCTCCTCTCCCCTCCTCCCTCCTCTCCCCTCCTCCCTCCTTTCCCCTCCTCCCTCCTCTCCCCTCCTCCCTCCTCTCCCCATCTCCCTCCTCTCCATGTTTACATCCCTTTGTTATCTGAACACAGGCGCCATGTCTGAAGTCAGCTATCCTACAGTCATCTATCCTACAGTCATCTATCCTACAGTCATCTATCCTACAGTCATCTATCCTATAGACAGCTGTCATACAGTCAGTCAATCATCTATCCTACAGTCAGTCAGCTATGCTAGTCATCTATCCTACAGTCAGCTATGCTATAGTCAGCTATGCTACAGTCAGTCATCATTCAAATCCTGGAAGTGAAATTTGACTGTGCAAATCCTGATTCCCAGGCCTATATATGGTTTATCTTCTGGTTCAAACAGCCGGGCTCTCTGGCTTGGACCTCATTCTGCTGTGGTGTAATATAGACTATCGCTGAGCCCGTTTCCATTCAAGCAGGAAAGCCGCTCCGAGTAGCAGGCCTATTGTGTCCTTAAAAGGTGTGCAGAAGACCGATTCAGTCACCCACAACGTAGCAGAAACCCTGACCCTAACCCGACTAGAAGCTGAACGTTATTTAACCTCTCCTTGCTTCAGAGAATCAGAAAGTCTAGCTATAAATATGGAGTGGGGTTTGAGGGATGAAGGACGGGGCGCTAGGCCCAGCCTATTTCATAACATTTATCTTTACCCTGAATTAGACCATGAGCAGGCTCTTAACCGCAAGAGAATGTCTTCTGCATGAGTGGTAGGGAGGGAGGGAGGGAGGGAGGGAGAGAGAGAGAGGGAGGGAGGGAGGGAGAGAGAGAGAGAGAGAGAGAGGTGGGAGGTAGATGGGGAGATCAGGGGTCGAGACAGGAAGGGAGAGAGGAAAAGACGGTGAGAAGTGAGGTGTGTGTGTGTGTGTGTGTGTGTGTGTGTGTGTGTGTGTGTGTGTGTGTGTGTGTGTGTGTGTGTGTGTGTGTGTGTGTGTGTGTGTGTGTGTGTGGGGGGG